>NC_142804.1:5514077-5715852 GCF_049724085.1 Artemia sp. Qi Xiang Cuo
GATAAGATATTTATTTCAGAAAATGGCTATCACAAGCCCAGAAGGGCCGAATTCGCATTTTGGGGTCATATAATAAAAAAAGACATAAATAGCACAACAACTAAAAAACTGGCTAAACACTGCCAAAAACAACAATATCAGAAATGCAAATCCATTAATTAGTCTAACAAAAAGTGTCAAATGTAAGAAGGTTAAAGAGGCACAAATTAAAAAAAAAAAAAAAATTGAGATAAAAATAATGTTAAAAAGGTTTAAAAGAGATTATATAAAAAGGGGAGGTAACGGAAGAGCCAAACGGACACCAGAATGAGTATCACCAGTAAAAAAAAAAAAAAAAAAAAAAAAAAAAAAAAAAAAAAACTAGTGGTTTATTTGTTCAGTAATGAAGGGGACAAAGGTTTTTTCATATCTGGAGGTTAAACAACGGATGGGGGAAAAGATAGGGATAGGTTCAGATACAGTACGTGGCAGGCGGTGTCTGGATGGGGAGTGTCTTTTGGGGAAAATGTTTTCCGTGCAATGGTTTATGATTGCATTTTTTGCAAAACGGAGGCACAAACTTCCTCTCCTGTGCTCAAGAGTTACAAGCTTGGCCTTTTTTAGATGGAGTGAATATGGTACCGAAGTTTCTTTAAAAATTATTCTTAGGGCTCTTTTTTTAATAGATTCAATTTCATCTGATTCATCACTGGAGATGCCAGGATGCCATACTGGACAAGCATATTCAAGATGCGGGCGGACAAAGGAAGTATAAATCCTTAAAGAATGGGATGGGGGGATGTTAAATTTATTCAAGAGCTTAAGGAGAGACTTGGACGCATTAGCTCTACAGACAATATCTTTCACGTGGATATCTCACTTTAAATTAGAGGAAATTGTAACCCCAAGTAATTTAAAGGAAGACACAGAAATATCTGGGGGTATAGGGTCAAGGAAGGCGGGAATAGATTTCAAGAAATTTATCGTAATTACATTTGATTTAGTGGAATTTACTTTCATATTTAGGTTCTTAGCTTCATCCAAAATGTGGGAAAGAATTTCAAGAGGTTTATTTTTAATATTCCTGTGACATACTTCGAGGATTGTCAAGTCATCCACGTATATCCACCTAAGGGGGAACCCTTCACTAATATCATTAATCATGACTAGAAATAAAAATGGTCCCAATAAGGTTCCTTGAGGAATTCCACAATAATATAGGGAGGGGTTAGAGAAAATATTTTTGTATTTAACAACTTGGGATCTATTTGAAAGAAACGATATAACAGTATTTACTAACAGAGGATCAAGTTTAAAGTTAACCAGGAGTGAACGAATTAGGGTGGTGTGGTCAACCAGATCAAAAGCTTTTTGGAAATCAACTAAGACAAGGTTTAGCCAGACATTTGGTGTATCAAGGTTACTTACGATGGTATGCATTAAGTGCACAAGGTAATGGGTGGTGGAAGTTTTCTTTAAGTTACCAAACTGCCGGGTGTCAATACGCGGACAAATTTTATCCTTAAGCCAGTCACAGAGGAAACCTTCATAAAGTTTGGAAAAAACAGAAGTGAGCGTAATGGGGCGAATGTTGATGAAAGTCAAACTGTCGCATTTTTTGGGACAGGTGTTATAAAACCTTGTTTCCAGCACCTTGTGAATTTGCCAAATTTTGTGATGTTGTTGAAAGTACTTGATAAAGGCTCAGCAATTTTGTCCGAAAAGGCTTTAATTAAGTCAACTGGGATCTCAAAGGGACAAATACTTGATTTTCTAAGCTTAAGAATTTTATTTATAACATCAGAGGGAGAAATAAAGGGGAAGGAAGTATTGGGAGGAATAGTTGGACTTGAGCCAGTGAAAGGGGGAGAATTTGCATAATGGAAGCAAGGTACAAGGTCAAATCATTGGCAGTCTTATTAAGGTGCTCAGGGAGAGGAAAGTCAATTTCGGAATGACTTTTTCCGCTTATTTCTTTTATTTTTTCTGTATCATTGCTAGGGCTTGTTAGAATAAAGATTTTTGACTTTATTATTATAATAATTAGAAGCTGCTTTTCTAAATTTTTTCTTTAGGAACTTCCTTAGACTATTACCCTAAGTAATGCGACCTGCTTTGAAAAAAATATTTTTTTTTTCTTATAAGTTTTTTAAAAGACTCAGTAACGTAACTGTAGAACACGTTTTAAATTTTTTTTCAGGGAAGTGGAATCCATAATTACTCCTCAATAGATTTTGGAGGGACCAAGTCATGTAGTCAACGTCATTTGTTTGATACACAGTGGACCAATTTTCAGTAGTAATCCAGGAGCCAAAATTGAAAAGTCCTGAGTCAGTGAGAGTTCTATACGCGGTTTCAGTTATATAAAACGACTGTTTAACTTTAGCCAGCGGTGATAGGAAAAGGATAAAGTGGTAACTAACCGCTAGAGGGGGCAGAGTGGTGACGGGTTTGTAAAACTTCGAAAGATTAGTGCAAATTAAATCAAGAGTGGTTTTGCCTTTTGTAATAGGGATATTAACGACCTGTTTTAAATTAAAAGCGTTACATGTAGAATCAAGTCTCAAATCGTTTGCGTCACCCATCAGGAAAATTCCTGTATCTGGGTATTTTGATTGTACAAAATCAGCACTTGCATGTAATTTTTCGATAAAATTTATTTGGTCAGCGGATCTCTGATTAGGGGAGTAATAAAAACAACAAAAGACAATTAAATTAAAAGGACGCGGCAAGATTTTAGGTCGAACACATACCCACATAAGTTCATCAAAGGGATTAAGACACGGAATTGGGATTTCACTGGGATATAAATCATTACGGATAAAGAACATAACTCCGCCACCTTTCTTACACAGAGGATGGTTTTCTGGCTTGATTTTAATAAATTGAGAATAATTGTTAATCTTTAACATGTGCAAATTTTGAGCTTGAACTATACTAATAGCGATTACATCTGAACTATATATTTTATAATGGGTGTCTAATTCATTAAGTTTTTGCAAGTTAAGGCTTTCCACACTGTTTAAAAACATTGTAAATAAACGAACGAAACTAGTGACAACACTGTTTTTAAGCTTACCTTTTTTTTATATCACAATACTGTCAAAATTTCTGGTATAATTATTGATAGAGATTCAAGATTGATAATGAGATTACGGGACGAGGATATCAAATCTATCTTTTTCAAATACAATTGCATTTAATTGAGCTGGTCCTAAAGGAGACTAAACAGCGGTAACTATTTGAAGTTTTAGAAAATCTGCACGGAGATGTTAAAAGAGGATTATTCTGCCTGCTTACTTTTAAACCTGAGTCATACTGGTAGGGTAGCCAGGGGGGGATAAAGTGCAAGGGAAGGGAGAAAGGTTTCATGGTGACCTGGGAATAAGTCAAGTTGGGAGTGTTCTTTAAATGGGGGGGTTGGGGGCAAGATGATGCTGAGGGAGGGAAGTACGGTGGGGGGTCTCTGAGAGGGGAGGGGTTGGGTTTGTTTCGGCAAATAACGGGTGGAGTCCAGAACCGGCTGGTAACTTTTTGGACGCACGGAGATGAAAGGAGTCGAAAGGAAGTGAATTTTTGGGAGGAATATGAGTGAGGGGGGTTTGGGGATGGTCCGAATTGAGTGAAGTGATTTGGGGGGTGGGACTGACTGGGCACGCGTAAGTACTTGGGGCGGAGGATTGTTTCGAGGGATGGATTCCTGTGGTATACTGCTCTGTATCGGGTATGCAGGGGGATAAGACTGAAAGTCGAATGGAAGACGAACAAGGGGAGGGGGGTCTTGAATACTTTCGGCGTCGCTCTAAAAAACGTTGGGTTTTAAACCTGCGCTCCAATCCTGGAGATGCATGAGCAAAATTACACGACTTATCAATACAAGGTAAAACAGAACAATCAGCATGGTCGAAAATACACTTATAAGACGAAAAAACTCCTGAAATAAACTGACTACAAATATGCAGAAACTTGCATTGTTTGCGGAACTTGCAGAAACCACTATCAAAATGCTTGCAGATTACATTTTCCTTTCTGCTTGTTTTTGCATTTATTTCACTTTTATCCTTCTCTTTCGTAATTTTTTCAAAGATAATAAAAATGTCATCGTATGGTAATGAATTCTCCATAACCTTTTTGTTTAGTTCATTATCACCAGATAATTTATGTGAAAAGCCGGAAGTCACTGGACTATTAACGAACTCAAGGGCGTCATCAGTAGTCATAGTACACATAGGTATTTGTAATCTCTCATGGAATACTCTGCAATTAATGCTGGATTTGCTGAACTCAGATAACTGATTCCCTAGGGTAATAATAATTGCTTCGTTGTTTTTTAAATACTCTTGTAATTTGGTGATTTTCAATTTAAGAGTCACCTGATTGCTCTATAGACTGCCGAATTCATCTTCCATAAGGAGGTGTTGTGAATTATGGGAGTTGGTATTTTCACTTAATTTTTTAATTTCAAGATCACGTTCCTGGAGTATATCGTTACCAATTTTTTGGTCATTGAGAAAAATTTCAACTTGTTTTTTCAAATCTTCAATGGCTATTTCATGCTCTGAATTCTTCTCTAACTGGGAATTGTATTTAGCTCGGAGATGATCCAGCTGTTTGATGTGTTTAACACAGTCAACACAAGGGGAGGACTTGGGAAGCTTGATTTTTTTATTCTGATTTTGGGGTTATAGATTTTGTGGCAGACTTGGGTGTAGAGCGTGGTTCAAAGTCAGGGGGTAGAGAAAGTGGTATTAACGGTGGTGCGGGGTCCTCATTTAAAGAGTGGGGGGACTGGTAGTTTAAACAAATCCACTCACCACATTGTTTTCTCTCCTCAATAAAAATGCCTGCACATTTTGGATGAAACCACTGCTGACACCGACTGCACTGCACTGTTCCACTGGCGGCACGAAGTCTGCACTCAGGGCATGTGTATTTCATGGGCCTTGACATAATAGCGAAACAATAAATCCAGTTAATATAGCTCGAAACTGGTCAATGACTGAAACGTGGATTATAGTAACTTCCAAAAACGGGTTTCAAAAATTTAACCCAGCATAGGTGTTAACAGGTCAAATGCCAGGAAGCGACTGAAACGACTGAACTTTCGTTTTGGCAAACGAAAAGCTTTGTAAAGCATAACTTAGTTTTTCTTATTCATTTTCACGGTTCAATGTGGCAACAGTGACGAAAATATGCTACTGCCTAAAAACTTCATAATTTAAAGCACTAGTCGTTAATGTTTCAATTTTTACAGACGAAAAGCTTTGTAAAGCATAACTTATTAGTTTTTCTTATTGATTTTCACGGTTCAATGTGGCAACACTGATGAAAATATGCAACTGCCTAAAAACTTCATAATTTAAAGCACTAGTGGTTAATGTTTCAATTTTTACAGACGAAAAGCTTTGTAAAGCATAAATTATTAGTTTTTCTTATTCATTTTCACGGTTCAATGTGGCAACACTGACGAAAATGTGCTACTGCCCTAAAAACTTGATAATTATAAAAGAAACCTGAAGAAAAATTTAAAAAATCCTGGTTTTCAGGTAGGAATAGACTTAAGATAGGTCCAGGAGGGGGGGGACATTTTTATTTTGATGTCCTTGGTACTTAGAACTTAGAATATGGTAGAACTTGGGCAAATTTGTCGAATGTTCGATTACTTTGCTAGCTGAAACTTAAAAATGCCAATCGATGCACCGTTCAACGCTATTCAAATATAACGATCGCTGCCGTCGCAAATTTCAATTGGCATCATCATAAGGAACCTCTTTTCTGCAGTAGAGCTAAAAGGGGGGGGGGGGGGTGGAACACAAATTGAATGCTGAGATAATGTTTTACAGTCACCTATTTGAAATTTATGGTTTATTACGATCAGCTACGGTAAGCTCCTTAATTTTCCTTTTTGTATTGGATATTTTCATGTATAAGAGCTATATTATTTTCGTTTATGGTGCTATTTAAGCTTATTAAAACTATACAAAAAAATAACTTAGCAGTTTTCAGGATACTCGCATGATTTTTCCAAGTAAGCAGGGAAAGATATTAAATAGAGGTACATTGTTCCACAAAGACGTATCTCTATAAATATTTTCGTAAAGATTCATATATAAGTACTTTTTTTAAATTTATTTGTGGTTTTTTGTTTGTTTTGTTGTGTTTATGTTCTGTTTTTTTTTTCCTATGGCCCGATGGGTTTTGTTTGGAAATACATACATACATACAACTTGGGAGGTGAGAAGAATCATCGCGGGCCTTCAACTGACCATATTCAAAGGTCCATTTCGCTCTTTAATTTACCTTGTATAAACCTGATCACGCCTGTGTATTGTTTAATTCTCTTTTTTTGTTGTTGTTGTATGACTTGGAACTGCATAGTTATGATACTGGTAGTAAACCGTGTGTGTGGTCTTTCTTTGATCTCTTTTCTTTTTGTAGTTTCAAATTAAAGAATCATGCACAGCTATATATAAGCATATATTAGTAAATATGTGGATGTAATAGTCCCCGAGTTTTTCTTTAAGACGTGAATATGGGAATGAAAGGGAAACTAGCAATAAAGCAATAAAATGTCTCAATTCTTTTCCCATCCAGGATGGGAAAGACAAAATATACTACTTTAAAATTGTCTTTACTATATTATATAATATACTATACTATTTTTTATACTATTTAGTATTATATAATATACTATATTATACTATAATATTTACTATTTTTTAATATGATGTGTTATATAATATACTATTTTCTGGGGTTTGATTTCTACGGAGAGAATTTTTCATTGAGCCAGAAGTTACTGGGAGTAAACTTTCCAGAAAAAATTTTACTTATGGGAATTTCCCAGAAGTCCTGTACAAAATTCGTTTTTATTTGACTTGCTTTCTTGCTGGTAACTCCATTTTATATGTGAAAAAGCCTTGGAGAATTATGGGGGGGGGGGGGGTATTTTTTAGCGGAGTTTGAAGTTTCTGGGGTATCTTTACGATTGGGGAGAATTTTATGCTCGAAAATTTCTCCATTATTTATGAAGTTGAGCTGTGTTAATATCATGAAGGTTGTTAGTACAATAGTTATCCCACTAAATGAATACAAAAAGTCGTTTTTTGTGAAAGGTCTTTTTTTTATTTCAGCTTTATGCAGCATTTTCCTTTTTCATGCATTTAAAGCTGGAGAAAGAGTGATTGCCGTATAAAGAATGAAACAGATTAGCCCTGTAAGAGAATTGCATAGACGCAAACAGACCCGATCACTTTTCTATAGGGTGTAAATACATTCTAAGACCACACTGGCTATACATCACATATGAAAAAGAAGAAAAAAAAATGAATAATGAAATCAAATAGTAGAGAAAAATGAGGGTAATGTCTGCCAGTGGAACGAAATGAAGTGAAAACAAGCAGATATTTCTACAAGGACCTCTACCAAGTCATCTTCTGTGCTCAAAAAAAAAAATATGCCTTTTGAGGTAAAGTCAACCATCGGAATATGCGATGAATCAAACAAACTATGCAAAACCAAGCTAAAATAAATGAAAGACCATTCACCAATTGAATGGTTAGCAATTGCTAAGCAGATTGCAATTGCTAAGCAGAGAATTCTTGCCCAATCTAATCAGCAAATGGTCTATCATTTATTCTAGTTTGTTTTTGCTTGGTTTGTTTGATTCAATGTGTATTCTGCTCTGGTTGAGTTTATTTCAAATTGTTAGTTTTTTTTTCTGAGAACTGAAGAAGGCTCAGCGGAGATCTTTCTCGAAATATCTTCTTATTTTGGCTTCATTTCGTTCCACTACCTTACATTACCCTTGTTTTTCTCTGCTATTGATTTTGTTATTCATTTTTTTTATTCTTAGCCATACGCTAATCTACAATACTGTACAATACTGTGTAGATCTACAATTACTGTCCACTATGTTGGCCAAAATGAAAACGTCAACAACCGTTTAAATACCTTATTTCCTTAGTAGTATAAGAATTACAGGAGCTATTTTTATCTTTTTAACAGTTTGGAACTCCGGCACCATTTGAAACGACTTATTACCACGATGGCGCTCCAGTGAACTTTGGCCATGGAAGTGCCGATTTTTACGAAAATGAATTCTGCGAGACTGAATATCCATTTGAAGATGAAAAGTACGTATATCTTTTTTACGGTATAATGTTAAAAAAGTGTGAACAAATTTAATGGACGTCTCTGTTCCTTGAGGGGGGGGGTATCTAGGGAGACCTAGAGGCCAAGTCAAATGGAAGGCATTGTAGGGAGAGCTAGAGACCAATAGGAATCGTGCAAAGTTCCTTACGCTCTTAAAACATTAATCAGCACCAAGGCCGTACCCAGAGGGGGGGGGGCTTAGGGGCGTTTGACCCCCCCCCCCGAAATGTTTGTTTGACTCGTAAAAACGTAACAAAAATGGATACAAACAATTTTTGAGGTTTTTTGTTTACCCCCCCCCCCCCCCGAAAAAAATCTTTGAGTAAAACCTCCGAAAAAAAATCCTGGGTACGGCCTTGATCCGCACACACTCCCGCCACCCTCTCAAAATAAAAACAATCAATACCGAACATCAAAATTCTTTGCCAAACACTTCAATTATTTAGTTCCTCACATCCACACATCTAGTGATAAGCACTTTCGTTCAAATCTTCACACATAGCATAAGAATACTGACCAGCCTTTGACCTTTGATTATTGCATAGATGAACTATCTAGATTTTGACAAATAAAGTTTTACCTTTTTTGGGCGTTCAGTCTCTTTATTGGTTCTTGTTTTTTAAAATAGTTACTGTTATTTCAGTAGAAGTTTAAGCCATTTCAAGGCTTCTTTTCTAAATTTTAGGAATAGATTAACAAATATTTAAATCTTATAGATCAGGATTGAGCAAGGTATGAGACTCAAAATACTTTCATTGTGCTTCATTTAAGTAGCAAATCTATTTCTTAACGTTTCAGTTTTAAAGTAAAAAGAAATTATCAAAGGTCTGTTCCATTTAGAGAGGGAAGGGGTGGAGGTTTGTACTATAAAATACCTTCCCATGTGATCAGATAGATCCACTCCTGAAAGATTCATTCCTCTGACTCAACTACTTTCCAAGATAGACAAAAGCTATAACTTAATCTAGAATTTAACCTATTTTATTAACAAAAATACATTAAAAGCACTTACCAAAACCTTGGTTTTTTCTCACTAGCGTAAATTTACATCTGTTGAAACCTTAACGTTGCTTTATAGAAGTGGGAAGGGATTTACTAGAGTTGGAAGCAGCCAGGGGGGGGGTGGTAGGAGTCAATTCTAAATCATACCCATTTCAACCAAGTGCTACCATAAGCTCATAACCCGAGTTTGCTTTTTAGATTTTTGAAATTAGACGCTGACAATTATAACTGATTTTTTTTTTATAAGTATTTGCCACATTTTTTCAGTATTGGTATATTCTGGTACCATGGAATTTTTTTAGGAAATGGGAAGAATTAATAATACTACTGAATGAAAAGTGAGAATTTAAAGAGGTTACATCTAAAGGCTATCCAAGATAATGGGACCCCAAGCATTGGGTTATAGCAGTCATGGCACGTCGTAGCATCTTTAGTCTGTTAAAATGTAACGAATTATTCTACAAATTTCTACTCTGTGCAAATTTCCTTAAAAAAAATAGCCGCATTTTTGGATTCTGATGATGGTTTATTCTGTTACCGTAGAGTATTACCTTTGAATCACAAGATTTTTGTGATTAAATTAAATCACATTCAATTAAATCACTTTTGGGACGTTGCCTCTATGGGCTTTCAAGAATAACGGCTCCCAGCACTGAGTAGTCCTAGTACCTGGCAGCAGTTTTAGTCTGTTTAAATATAATTACTTATTGCTACAAACCTTTATTGTGTGCAAATTTTCTTGAAAAAAGGCTGTGTTGTATTTTTGAACTCGATGATGGTTTTTTTTTCATTGAGTCTTTACTGGGAGTGAAAAGAGTTAACATCAAGAGAACGAACACTTTGAATGAATGGCAAGGGAGGGTTTAATTTTGGGAGTCTGCTCGGCCAGCTACTCAGGATAACTGTTTCCAAGCACTGGGCTACAGTTGTCTCAGTATTATGTAGTAGTTTTAACCGATAAAAGCATAATTAATCATGCTAACCAGTTTTCATTCTTTTACAAAAAAGAAAACTTAACTTGAAAGTATTGGAACTGACTTTTTTAACTGAGTAATACAAATTCCTGAAAAGATTAATTCCTGAGACTGCTTTAGGTAACGGTACTCCACCTGATAGCGGTTCTGGTCAATACAGTGAATTGTTTCAATCTTTATTTATTATGGACAAATTTGCTGAAAAAAAGGACCTAAGAACAGTTTAAGTAAACAGCAGTTAAAGTAAGATAAATAATATTATCACGTTGAATACTGTTAACCTAACATTACTACAAAGAGATGATGCTATATATGAAACATAAATGATTGAAAGAACATTATATTATTGTTACAATTTGTGACAATGTCATAATTACATATTATTGTAGTTGTAATAAAATTTTATTGTATATTCTTCCTTTATTTTTTTCTAGCCCACATCTATAGTGGGCTAGAACCTAGCACCTGAAAGCAATAGCCCTATCTAGTAATGACTCTTGGAAAATCAAAGGATACAGTGCTTCAAAGATTCTTTTAAGTAGACACGAACCCTAAGCTAAGCAGTAATTTGTCAGAAGTAGTAATAGATAAAATATAGTGGTAACCTTGGGCTTCCAGAACACAGGTACCTTGTAAGGCCGTATTCCAAATAAAGAAACAATACTTTAAATAAAAATAATATGCAAAAACAGAGCAAAGCAGACAATAGAAGTCGCAAAAGTGGCGGAAGTTTCGGTTGTTTCTTTAACCCAAAATGTATTCAGTTGCAAGAAATGATTTCAAATTTTGATTATCCGTCAGGGATTAAAGGAAAAGAGTCCGTCTGGGGCTAAAGGAAAAGCATCCGTCTGGGGCTAAAGGAAAAGTAACCGTCTGGGGCTAAAGGAAAAGCGTCCATCTGGGGCTAAAGGAAAAGCATCCGTCTGAGGCTAAACGAAAAACATCCGTCTGGGGCTAAAAGAAAAGCATACGCTGGGGCTAAACGAATTGCATCCGTTAGGGGGCTGAACGAAAAACACCAGTTTGGGACTAAACGAAAAGCCTCCATCTGGGGCTAAAGGAAAAGAATCTGTCTAGAGCTAAAGAAAAAGCATCCATCGGGGATAAAGGAAAAGCATCCGTTTGGGAATAAAGGAAAAGCCTCCGTTTGAGGCTAAAGGAAAAGCATCCGTCTGGGGCTAAAGGAAAAGCATCCGTCGAGGGCTAAATGAAAAGCATCTGTCTGGGGCTAAAGAAAAAGCATCCGTCTGGGGCTAAAGGAAAAGCATCCGTCTGGGGCTAAATGAAAAGTATCCGTCTGGGGCTAAACGATGCGCATCCGTCTGGGGCTAAAGGAAAAGAATCTGTCTGGGGCTAAAGGAAAAGTAACCGTCTGGAGCTAAACGAAAAGAATCCGCTGGGGCTAAACGAAAATCATCTGTCTGGGGCTAAAGGAAAAGCATCCGTCTGGGGCTAAAGGAAAAGCATCCGTCTGGGGCTAAAGGAAAAGCATCCGTCTGGGGATAAAGGAAAAGCATCCGTCTGGGGCTAAAGGAAAAGCATCCGTCTGGGGATAAACGAAAAGCATACGCTGGGGCTAAACCAAAAGCATCCATCTGGGGCTAAAGGAAAAGAATCTGTCTAGGGCTAAAGGAAACGCATCCGTCTGGGGATAAAGGAAAATAATCCGTCTGGGGCTAAAAAAAGCATCCGTCTAAGGCTAAATGAAAAGCATCCGTCTGGGGCTAAAGGAATAGCATCCGTCCAGGGCTAAATGAAAAGCATCTGTCTGGGGCTAAAGGAAAAGCATCCGTCTGGGGCTAAACGAAAAGCATACGCTGGGACTAAACGAAAAGCATCCATTTGGGGCTAAAGGAAAAGAATCTGTCTAGGGCTAAAGGAAAAGCATCCGTCTGGGGATAAAGGAAAAGCATCCGTCTGGGGCTAAAAAAAGCATCCGTCTAAGGCTAAAGGAAAAGCATCCGTCTGGGGCTAAAGGAATAGCATCCGTCCAGGGCTAAATGAAAAGCATCTGTCTGGGGCTAAAGGAAAAGTATCTGTCTGGGTCTAAAGGAAAAGCATCCGTCTGGGGCTAAAGGAAAAGAATCCGTCTGGGCCTAAAGGAAAAGTAACAGTCTGGAGCTAAACGAAAAGCATCTGCTGGGGCTAAACGAAAAGCATCCGTCTGGGGCTAAAGGAAAAGAATCCGTCTGGGGCTAAAGGAAAAGCATCCGTCTGGGGCTAAAGGAAAAGCATCCGTCTGGGGCTAAGGGAAAATAATCTGTCTGGGGTTAAAGGAAAAGCATCCGTCTGGGGCTAAAAGAAAAGCATCCGTCTGGGGCTAAAGGAAAATAATCTTTCTGGGGCTAAAGGAAAAGCATTTGTCTGGGTCTAAAGGGAAAGCATCCGTCTGGGGCTAAAAGAAAAGCAACCGTCTGGGGATAAAGGAAAAGTATACCTCTGGAGCTAAAGGAAAAGCATCCGTCTGGGGCTAAAGGAAAAGAATCCTTCTGGGTTGAACGGATAAGCATCCATCTGGGGCTAAAGGAAAAGCATCCGTATGGGGCTAAAGGAAAAGAATCCGTCTGGGGCTAAAGGAAAAGTATCCATCTGGGGCTAAAGAAAAAGCATCCGTCTGGGGCTAAACGAAAAATCCGTCTGGGGCTAAACGAAAAGCTTCCGCTGGTGCTAAACGAAAAACATGCATCTGTGGCTAAACGAAAAACATCCGTCTGGGGCTAAAGGAAAAACATCCGTCTAGGGCTAAACGAAAAGCTTCCATCTGGGGCTGGACGAAAAGAATCCGTCAAGGGCAAAAGGAAAATCATCCTTCTGGGGCTAAAGGAAAATCATCCGTCTGGGGATAAAGGAAAAGCATCTGTCTGGTTCTAAAGGAAAAGCATCCGTCTGGGGCTAAAGGAAAAGTATCCGTCTGGGGCTAAAGGAAAAGAATCCGTCTGGGGCTAAAGGAAAAGCATCCGTCTCGGGCTGAAGGAAAAGCATCCGTCTGGGGCTAAGGGAAAATAATTTGTCTGGGGTTAAAGGAAAAGCATCCGTCTGGGGCTAAACGGAAAGCATCCGTCTGGGGCTAAAGGAAAATAATCTTTCTGGGGCTAAAGGAAAAGCATTGGTCTGGGTCTAAAGGGAAAGCATCCGTCTGGGGCTAAATGAAAAGCATCCGTCTGGGGTTAAAGGAAAAGTATACCTCTGGAGCTAAAGGAAAAGCATCCGTCTGGGGCTAAAGGAAAAGAATCCGTCTGGGTTTAACGGAAAAGCATCCGTCTGGGGCTAAAGGAAAAGCATTCGTCTGGGGCTAAAGGAAAAGCATTCGTCTGGGGCTAAAGGAAAAGAATCCATCTGGGGCTAACGGAAAAGCATCCGTCTGGGGCTAAACGAAAAACCCGTCTGGGGCTAAACGAAAAGCTTCCGCTGGGGCTAAACGAAAAATATGCGTCTGTGGCTAAACGAAAAGCATCCATCTGGGGCTAAACGAAAAACATCCGTCTAGGGCTAAACGAAAAGCTTCCATCTGGGGCTGGACGAAAAGAATCCGCCAATGGCTAAAGGAAAATCATCGCTCTGGGGCTAAAGGAAAAGGATCCGTCTGGGGCTAAAGGAAAGGAATCCGTCCGGGGCTAAAGGAAAAGAATCCGTCTGGGGCTAAAGGAAAAGAATCCGTCTGGTGCTAAAGGAAAACCATCCGTCTGGGGCTAAAGGAAAACCATCCGTCTGGGACTAAAGGAAAAGTATCCGTCTGGGGCTAAAGGAAAACCATCTGTCTGGGGCTAAAGGAAAACCATCCGTCTGGAGCTAAAGGAAAAGCATCTGTCTGGTACTAAAGGAAAAGAATCCGTCTTGGGCTTAAGGAAAAGCATCCGTCTGGGGCTAAATGAAAACCATCAGTCTGGGGCTAAAGGAAAACCATCCGTCTGGAGCTAAAGGAAAAGCATCTGTCTGGTACTAAAGGAAAAGAGGCCGTCTAGGGCTAAAGGAAAATCATCTGCCAGGGGCTAAAGGAAAAGCAACCGTCTAGGGCTAAAGGAAAACCATCGGTCTGGGGCTAAAGGAAAAGAATCCGTCTGGGGCTAAAGGAAAAGAATCCATCTTGGGCTTAAGGAAAAGCATCCGTCTGGGGCTAAAGGAAAACCATCCGTCTGGGGCTAAAGGAAAACCATCCGTCTGGGGCTAAAGGAAAAGCATCCGTCTGGTGCTAAAGGAAAAGAATCCGTCTGGGGCTAAAAGAAAAATATCTGCCATGGGCTAAAGGAAAAGCAACCGTCTAGGGCTAAAGGAAAAGCATCCGTCTGGGGCTAAGCAAAAACATCTGTCTGGGGCTAAACGGAAAGCTTCCGCTGGGGCTAAACGAAAAACATCCGCCTAGGCCTAACCGAAAAGCTTCCATCTGGGGATGGACGAAAAGAATCTGTCTAGGGCTAAAGGAAAATCATCCTTCTGGGGATAAAAGGAAAGTATCCGTCTGGGGCTAAAGGGAAAGCATCCGTCTTGGGCTAAAGGGAAAGCATCCGTCTGGGGCTAAAGGGAAAGCATCCGTCTGGGGATAAAGGAAAAGCATCGGTCTGGGGCTAAAGTAAAAGCATCCGTTTGGGGCTAAAGGAAAAGAATCCGTCTGGGGCTAAAGCAAAAGCATCCGTCTTCGGCTAAAGGAAAAGCAACCGTCTAGGGCTAAAGGAAAAGCATCTGTCTGGGGCTAAACAAAAAACGTGCGTCTGGGGCTAAACGAAAAGCATCCGTCTGGGGCTAAACGAAAAACATCCGTCTGGGGCTAAACTAAAAGCATCCATCTGGGGCTGGACGAAAAGAATCCGTCAAGGGCTAAAGGAAAATCATCCTTCTGCGGCTAAAGGAAAAGCATCCGTCTGGGGCTAAAGGACAAGCATCAGTCTGGTTCTTAAGGAAAAGCATCCGTCTGGGGCTAAAGGAAAAGTATCCGTCTGGGGCTAAAGGAAAAGAATCCGTCTGGGGCTAAAGGAAAAGCATCCGTCTCGGGCTGAAGGAAAAGCATCCGTCTGGGGCTAAGGGAAAATAATTTGTCTGGGGTTAAAGGAAAAGTATCCGTCTGGGGATAAAAGAAAAGCAGCCGTCTGGGGCTAAAGGAAAATAATCTTTCTGGGGCTAAAGGAAAAGCATTTGTCTGGGTCTAAAGGGAAAGCATCCGTCTGGGGCTAAAAGAAAAGCAACCGTCTGGGGTTAAAGGAAAAGTATACCTCTGGAGCTAAAGGAAAAGCATCCGTCTGGGGCTAAAGGAAAAGAATCCGTCTGGGTTTAACGGAAAAGCATCCGTCTGGGGCTAAAGGAAAAGCATCCGTCTGGGGCTAAAGGAAAAGAATCCATCTGGGGCTAAAGGAAAAGCATCCGTCTGGGGCTAAACGAAAAACCCGTCTGGGGCTAAATGAAAAGCTTCCGCTGGGGCTAAACGAAAAACATCCGCCTAGGCCTAACCGAAAAGCTTCCATCTGGATCTGGACGAAAAGAATCTGTCTAGGGCTAAAGGAAAATCATCCTTCTGGGGATAAAAGGAAAGTATCCGTCTGGGGCTAAAGGGAAAGCATCCGTCTTGGGCTAAAGGGAAAGCATCCGTCTGGGGCTAAAGGGAAAGCATCCGTCTGGGGATAAAGGAAAAGCATCTGTCTGGGGCTAAAGTAAAAGCATCCGTTTGGGGCTAAAGGAAAAGAATCCGTATGGGGCTAAAGCAAAAGCATCCGTCATCGGCTAAAGGAAAAGCAACCGTCTAGGGCTAAAGGAAAAGCATCTGTCTGGGGCTAAACAAAAAACCTCCGTCTGGGGCTAAAGGAAAAGCATCCGTCTGGGGCTAAAGGAAAAGCATCCGTCTGGGGCTAAACTAAAAGCATCCATCTGGGGCTGGACGAAAAGAATCCGTCAAGGGCTAAAGGAAAATCATCCTTCTGGGGCTAAAGGAAAAGCATCCGTCTGGGGCTAAAGCAAAAGCATCAGTCTGGTTCTTAAGGAAAAGCATCCGTCTGGGGCTAAAGGAAAAGTATCCGTCTGGGGCTAAAGGAAAAGAATCCGTCTGGGGCTAAAGGAAAAGCATCCGTCTCGGGCTGAAGGAAAAGCATCCGTCTGGGGCTAAAAGGAAAGCAGCCGTCTGGGGCTAAAGGAAAATAATCTTTCTGGGGCTAAAGGAAAAGCATCTGTCTGGGTCTAAAGGGAAAGCATCCGTCTGGGGCTAAAAGAAAAGCAACCGTCTGGGGTTAAAGGAAAAGTATACCTCTGGAGCTAAAGGAAAAGCATCCGTCTGGGGCTAAACGAAAAACCCGTCTGGGGCTAAACGAAAAGCTTCCGCTGGGGCTAATCGAAAAACATGCGTCTGTGGCTAAAGGAAAAGCATCCGTCTGGGGCTAAACGAAAAACATCCGTCTAGGGCTAAACGAAAAGCTTCCATCTGAGGCTGGACGAAAAGAATCCGCCAAGGGCTAAAGGAAAATCATCCTTCTGGGGCTAAAGGAAAAGGATCCGTCTGGGGCTAAAGGAAAGGAATCCGTCCGGGGCTAAAGGAAAAGAATCCGTCTGGGCCTAAAGGAAAAGAATCCGTCTGGGGCTAAAGGAAAAGAATCCGTCTTGGGCTTAAGGAAAAGCATCCGTCTGGGGCTAAAGGAAAACCATCCGTCTTAGGCTAAAGGAAAACCATCCGTCTGGTGCTAAAGGACAAGAATCCGTCTGGGGCTAAAGGAAAAGCATCTGCCAGGGGCTAAAGGAAAAGCAACCGTCTAGGGCTAAAGGAAAAGCATCCGTCTGGGGCTAAGCAAAAACATCCGTCTGGGGCTAAACGGAAAGCTTCCGCTGGGGCTAAACGAAAAACATCCGCCTAGGCCTAACCGAAAAGCTTCCATCTGGGGCTGGACGAAAAGAATCCGTCTAGGGCTAAAGGAAAATCATCCTTCTGGGGCTAAAAGGAAAGTATCCGTCTGGGGCTAAAGGGAAAGCATCCGTCTGGGGCTAAAGGGAAAGCATTCGTCTGGGGCTAAAGGGAAAGCTTCCGTCTGGGGATAAAGGAAAAGCATCTGTCTGGGGCTAAAGTAAAAGCATCCGTTTGGGGCTAAAGGAAAAGAATCCGTCTGGGGCTAAAGCAAAAGCATCCGTCTTCGGCTAAAGGAAATGCAACCGTCTAGGGCTAAAGGAAAAGCATCTGTCTGGGGCTAAACAAAAAACGTGCGTCTGGGGCTAAACGAAAAGCATCCGTCTGGGGCTAAACGAAAAACATCCGTCTGGGGCTAAACTAAAAGCATCCATCTGGGGCTGGACGAAGAGAATCCGTCTAGTGCTAAAGGAAAATAATTCTTCTGGGGCTAAAGGGAAAGCATCCGTCTGGGGCGAAAGGGAAAGCATCCGTTTGGAGCGAAAGGAAACGCATCCGTCCTGGGCTAAAAGAGAAGCATCTGTCTGGGGCTAAAGGAAAAGCTGCCGTCTGGGGCTAAACGAAAAGCACCCGTCTGGGGATAAAGGAAAAGCATCCATCTGGGGCCAAAGGAAAAGCATCTGTCTGGGGCTAAAGGAAAAATATCCGTCTGGTGCTAAACGAAGAGCATCCGTCTGGGGTTAAACGAACAGCATCCGTTTGGGGCTAAACGGAAAGCATCCATCTGGGGCTAAACGAAAAGTATCCATCTGGGGCTAAGAAAAAAGCATTCATCTGGGGCTAAACGAAAAGCATTCATCTGGGGCCAAACAAAAACGTCCGTCTGGGACTAAACGAAAAGTATCCGTCTGGGGCTAAACGAAAAGTATCCGTCCGGGGCTAAACGAAAAGCATCCGTGTGGGGCTAAACGAAAATCGTCCATCTGGATGTTTTTCATAGAATTTACAAATTAACTTTCATTTACAAATAAACTTTCTGTGTTGCAAAGCATCAGCTGCAGTTATAACGTGATTTTCCTCCAGGAACATTTTGTCGCTAAACATATTATCAACATACTTACACTTGATGGCATGACGTCGTACTCTGTGCCTGCTAGAAAGCTGAATAACAGAGGCAGACCCTTTGGTGGACTGTTAATTACGTTAAATTGACTCTCCGTTCTAGCTTGTTCGAACTAAATAATTGCAACTTAGCCGTGAGGGTGGACTCCTGTGTTTATATTAGTGTGCATCTACCCACTGATTACTGCAACGATTAGTTAGAGCAATTATTTGTTTTATCGTGCAAAAAAGTTAGGTTCTTGTGTAGAGAAAAATTGGCGTCTAGGTCTACCTTGTGTTATAGCCGGAGACTTTAATTGTAATTTGTCTGAACAAGGTTCTGAGGCGTCTCCACGTACTACTATAGTTAAGGGGTTATTTAGTGATTTTTGCGTGTGTTAAATGAAATGTCAGATTTTATATATATTCACACGTTCGCGAGCCTCTAACTTATACCACATTGCTGTATCTTCAAATCTGACCGCCGATACAGTTAACGTTATATTTGATTATCAGCTGTCTGAACACTTACCTATAACTTGCTCTATCGGTGTGCCATCTTCCGCTTCTCAAAGTAATCCACTAGCACGTGATTCCTGAGCACGGCGGTATCGTCGTGATTGGTCAAAGATTGACCAAATTTAATTCCTCGAGTCGGTTGCTCGATTCTAAGTAAAATTAATGTCCCATTTTACCTCCTCCAACAGTCACTCCAGTTGCCCAAGAATGAAGTCCTGATTTGTCTTGATATATATGATACTGAAATATGGCATGCCCTCCCCTTTGCCGAAAAACAAGCTGTCCCCATGCAACGTGTCTTCAAAGGAATAGTTCCTGGATGGTCCACAAATTGAGAGCTTTTTACTTCATGTGAACAAGCCAAGTTTTGGTTTTCTATATGGAAAGATTGTAGGCGTCCTACTACTGGGCATATGAATGACATTTTCCAAAAAGTGGGAGTTTTCCAAAATTCTTGTTCAGCATCATAGAGACCTTATTAATAGCTATTCTACCCGTGCAAAACAAGATCGAAATATGTGTATCTAAATTTGTCTCCTCCTCAGCACCCCCTTCTTCGTCACCGTCCTCAGCTGACATTCCAGAAGCTGAATGGTATGCGTATTTTGAATCTGAGTTTTCTGCCCCTGAATTTTCTGCCCCTGATCCCATCATAGAGCAATCTTATGAAGTAGCTCTGGATTAGTTTCAGGATGATCAACCCGATGAAGATTTTGTGGTCAGTATCCGTTCTGTCGAATATGTCATCCAAAAATTAAAGTGGAAACGTTCATCTGGTATTGGCTAACTTATTGCTTTTCATTTCAAATACGGGGAAAAATTTCTTACGGACCATCTCTCGCTACTTATGCAGATGATTTTCAGTCAGGGTATCGTTTCTTCTTCTTTTTGCATCGGAGATTTGACTCATATCTCTAAAAAGGGGTAATCTGAAGTCCATTGTATATCATACTGCCATATTACTGTAGCCACTTACCTATGCAAGCTATTTGAGCTGCTATTCAATAGGGAGCTGGAAAAAGTCTTCAACACAGCTCCCTACCAGTTCAGGTTCATGTGAAGTACTGGGTATGTCGACGCCTTAGTCACTATTGACAATACCTTGTCTTACATGGAGTAATTTAGATAAAGCCTTGTTTTGAGGGGAAATTATTTAAGACGTGCATTTTACTCTCCTATCCACGCAGTGATGCTTCTGAAAACTGGTAAAAGTGGATTGAATCTAGTCATTATTCGTTCTCTTCGGGATTTATATTCAAGACTTCATATTCGACTGAAACTACACCCAGATAAAGGGATGCCCCCGATTCCGTATATACAACTTATCCCAGTCAAGAAAAGGGCCCGTAAAGGAGCTGTCACTTCTCCCGACCTCTTTAATAACTATGCTCTGGAAGCACAAGATTTGTGCCCTCCTTCACTGATTTTATCTTCTGCAAACCTTTCCTTGATATGCTATGCTGACGGCATCCTAAACCTTAGTCGAACTCCTCAACGTATCACCGAAATTTTTGCAATCCTTGAGGCGGAATATCAGAAAATTGGGCTTGAATTCAACTCCTCCAAATCTTATATTGTCCTGTTTGACTGAAAAACAAATTCCTCTGCCCCTTCCATCACGCTTGGATCTAGCTCTGTTCAGCCTATAGATCACCTTAACTATTTAGGTCTGCCCATTGCTTCTTCTATTCATCTCACCCGTACACTTATTTTTGAAAAAATCAGACGTAGAATCTCAGCAGCTTCCGTTTTCATTGTATCATTTAAACTTCGTTTCAACCGACATCTTCTAGCAAGTCTATATAATGCTGTTACCCTTACCCCTATCCGCTATGCTACACCCTTCTGGAAACTCCTAACTAAAACTGACAAGAGTATAGTTCGATCTATGTTCTTTCATTTTGCCAAGTATCTGCTTCATCTGCCTCCGTGGTATAGTAATTCACTCACTATTGCAAAATTCAAGGCTGCTGACCCAGAAATTGCCGTCGCTAGACGGATAGCGAAGCATAATCGAAAAATTGATAAGTATTTAAATGATTGGTCCCGTCCCACATTCTTCAGCAGTGATGTATTGTCTTTTTTTCCTATGGTCCGTCTTGTTGTGTTTTTGATTGTGACGGATTTTTCAATGATTCTTAATTATAATAATAATTTAATTCTTGTATGATTGTTTAACGTTTCTGTTCTGCAGCACATATAGTCGGTCGCGCCATGTTCAAGATTTTTTTTTCTTTTTCGCACATATATTATATAAATTTGATGGTGTTGATATCGTTCCTTAACTTATCGCCTTCGGCTCCAACCTTGGACCCGAAAATCGTTTGTGTCTATTTGTTATAGTATAATATATAGTATAATCTTGTATAATATTGTAATATAGTATAATCTTGCAGTGGTAAGGTAATGGGCACATTAGATAGTAAATGTTTGTGTTTATACTCGTTCGCTTAGAAGTCTTTTTCTTTTTATTCTCGTTTCTTTCGTATATTTGCTTGTCTTGTATTTTGCGAAGTGTCTAATTGCTGTCTTTATTATTTTATTATTTTGTTTTGTCTTACTGCTCCGTCTTATTGCTTTTGTATGATGGGTTTTCAAATAAATAAATAATAAATAAAAGCAGGTTGTCCTGAATAAATTGGGGAGAGACTATAAGGGCGATTTTTAAGGAAAGCAGAACTTCTTTGGAGGGGGTAGAGCGTGAAGCTTTGACAAGATTGGGATGGAAGAGGAGCGTGCGTAGCTGTGTTGGCTTCAGGTGGCTTGTTGTTTTAATGAGTTTTTAATATTAATTGTGGCATCTGGCGCATAGGGTTGGTGGCCTAGACTCAAAAAGAACTCTTAACTGATGCAATATTTAACTCGCTGTTACCAAAGCTTGTTTTCCGATCTATTCATTATTTATTGCACGTTTATTCTTTGTTTACTATCTTTATATATAATTTTTAGTTTGAATTGCTTATTTTTCGCTTTTTTTAGTTGTGTCTTCAGCAGCGAAGATGAGTTTGAAGATGGTATGGATCCTGAAATCCAGCAAGCTTTTGAAGAATTTATGAATGGAACATAAAGATTGGTAGAAATTTTTAATAATTAGAAATTAAAGATTAGTTAGTAACTCAATGATTAGAAATAACATAAAATTAGGTCAACATAATTATTAAAATATTCATTTTTAACGGTTAGAAATTACATAAATACTGGTAGGAATTTTTTAATGATTGGAAATTAGAGATTATTTAATAATTTAGTAACTAGAAATGACAATTCGAAATGACATAAAATTATAAATAACATAATTATTAAATATTAATTTTTAATAATTAGGAATTACATAAACATTGGTCGGATTTTTTTCGGAATTAGAAGTTAGAGATTATTTAAAAACTTATATCTAGAAATAATAATTAGAAATAACATAATTATTAAAACATTAACTTTTAATATTTTAATATCTAGAGATAATAATTAGAAATAACATAAACATTGGTTGCAATTTTTTGATAATTAACATTTT
Source organism: Artemia sp. Qi Xiang Cuo (assembly GCF_049724085.1). NCBI lineage: Eukaryota > Metazoa > Arthropoda > Branchiopoda > Anostraca > Artemiidae > Artemia > Artemia sp. Qi Xiang Cuo. The sequence continues at coordinate 5,536,135 of NC_142804.1, forward strand.
CTAATAATTAGAGAGGTCATTATTAAAGTGAACAAAATCAATTTATGTTTCCTCTTTTAGCACAATTCTCCGAATGTAGCTGGATAGAACTTAGTTCTAATTTGTATAAGATATGCAAACACGTGTTAAGATAATTTACCAGTTGCTAATATGCTCTAAAAATATCATCACTTTATCTATAATAGCAGCAATGGACTAAGACCGGTTTTTTTAGTTACAGTTTAGTGTGTTCAGCTTTTTCTAAGTACTTTATAGGTCTTAAATAACCAGGATCGAAAGGACTGTAGCTTGAATTTGAGACTTCAGAAAAATAGAACTTAGGCTCACTGAAAAATAGGCTCACTGAAGACATTCGTGTGTAACTAAAGTGTATGGGTAGGGTTTTGCTCAAGGCCATATTCAGGGGAGGGTTTTTGACCCCCCCCCCCACCCCGAAATGTTTGTCTGAATCGTAAAAACGTAATCAAACTGGGTAAAAAAAAATACGGTCCTGGTGTTATAGGACACCCACCTATTTGTCAGATTAATGGCTTTTCTTATCATATTCTTTTTTCCTTTTTAAATTTTTTTCTTATTACACTGGTTAACACTTGCTTGTTCCGAGGAATGAATTATGTATAACCGAACACATTTTCAGTAGTTTCATTATGGTTTATAACTGTTATTATCTTGTCATTCAATGTTTTGTTTTTATAGGCTACATATCTGTACATGTCCTAGGCTCCAGGCACGTTGTGACAGGCAAGGCCGTACCCAGAGGGGGTTAGGGGGGTTAAACCCCCCCCCCCCCACCCCTCCACCCGAAATGTTTGCTTGACTCGTAAAAATGTAATAAAATCGGATACAAACAAATTTTGTATGCGTTTTTTCAGTTTTTTTTGTAACCCCCCCTCCCCCCCCCCCGAAAAAATCTTTGAGTAAGACCCTCCCAGAAAAAAATCCTGGGTTAGGCCTTGGAAGAGACTTGATAGTTATTCATTCCTCCATATCTTTCCACCTCCGTCAGTGTTCAGTTGTCTTTCATAGGTAGTCTAATAATTTTAGCCAAAAAATGGTAATAATCTCAGAATTTGATAGAGTCAGATATAAGCTCGTATAAATTTTTATTATGACACCCTGAAACTTGTCTCCAACTCCAACTCTGACTATCGCAGGGTGTCTGTGACTACAGATTTTAAAGGTAACAAGTCGATGTTTGTACGTTTTTTTTGCAAATATTTCTGTTGGTTTGTGCTATTTGTATTTATTAAAAGAATTATAGAGGACTAAATTCTCTGGAATTTTTGTCGGAACATTTTTTTTGGTACGTAAAACCATTTTTGAGGGGATACTCTGCGCGCATTGTTTATTTATATAGAGTATTATTCAAGAATTACTGGTAATCCTGATCAAAAACACGCCGTATGAAGTGTAAAAATAAAAAATAAATTTATAATTATATGTAATTTTTATTTTTTATTAATTATTAGATCGTATTTAATATTTTTTGCCTTAGTCACATTCTCATTTATACTAATTACATTTAAAGTAAATATTACCGGTATGCAAATTAACAGCTGTTGGTGTCGGAGAATTTCGGTGGGGGAATAACGTAGAACTCTCACCTGCCTCGGAACTTTTTTGTACGTAAAACCGTTTTAAAAAGGACAGTATGCGCGCGATGTTTATCTATATAGAGTATTATTCAAGATTTGCCGATAATCCCGATCAAAAACATGCCATTAATTGACTTAGAGGCCAATAAAATTTATAAAAGCTGAAAAGTTCAAATCATCTAAGCAAAATTCCTGGCAGAGTTCATCGCACAATTTATCCTTTTATTTATATCTCTGCTTTATCACTTTCTCTATCTCTGAGTGGTTAACATCTTTAATTGTTAAAACAGAGAAACAAAGAACCCTAAATAAAGATAGCAAACTTGAAATAAAATTGAAAAAAAGCTCATTATCTGCCATATGGAGTCGCTTTTTATTGGCGTATTAGCAGATAGCATAGAACAAGCAAATGAACAGACTTTTAAATTTTGATTTAATTGTTCAGTCAAAAATAATCATTTGGCAAATATTAATTTGCAATTTTGCTTTTTCTTAACAAATTGTGAAGATGTTTGTTTTTAGTCCCAAAACCTGTTTGTGTCACTATTACCAGGAATCAGCTCCAAAATAAGACCTCGAAATTTGGGTTGGGCCCCCTTCCACCCCCACCCTATCCCAAAATTACCTTTATGTGACAGCATCTGTAAAGTAAGTCCCAGTTTATTTTTGCACATAGGTGCTTTTGACATAGTTAAATTTAATTTTTGGGCATACAGTAGAAATAGTCGTTCCGATTTACAATAATTTAAAATATACAATACAATAGCCGTTTCTATTTTTTCTTTTGCAGGTGAATAGAGAATTGTGTGCAACAGACTGGGTTGTTGAAGATTTGTATTTGGACATTTGTTAGTAACAGTTACACATTATCAAGTTTTATTTGAAATCCACCAATATTTTAGTGTTTTGCGAAAATATGGGTATTTCCACCGTTTTTTAAATAGCAGTAACGTTTCACGTTCTGCGAATGTGTTTCGCGCTTTATTCGATATTCTGTCTCCTTTAATACCTAGAGAAAGCACAATAAGTTTTACGTGTCTGAACTGAAAAGTGCATGTTGCCTTTGCGTCGTATAAACGTTTTCAGGCCTTTTCGCAATATTTTTCTTTTGGCTGGTTTCAGCTCTTAAAAATATAAAACAAAAAAAAATTATAAAAAAATACCACTGTAGGCGATGGAATTGATTATAAATATTACTCAAAACATTTTTGCACTTATTCCGGTGTATGTGCACTGTAATTTTATTTGACTAGTTTGGTTTTAAGTCTCCCTAAAATAAAAATATATATACAAATATGTATGTATATGTATGTACATACAAATATGTATTGTACCACAGAAATGCAAAGCAGTTCCTTTTATGTTCGTTTTTTCTATCCTTTTTTTTATATCTGTAAGGGTTTCATAACTAGTTCGCATTTAACGTTATTTCAACCATTTATTAATATTTCGGCCGTTGAAATTTAAACGATTCAGTTTTGATTTTGTTCCCTACGAATTCAAATTCTCCTATAATTTCTTTTAAATACTTTATTTCTTTTGAATTTTATCAGTGAATCATCAATTTGTTCATACTAAAAATATATCTACTTTTAAAAGCACTATACGGCTATTTTGCCCATGGCGCCCGGCCGTGGTTGAGGCATTGCTTGGCTTATTTTTTGTCATCATATGTATACAACGGTTCCTCGGTATCTCTCCCTTGCAGTTTATCTTTCTTTGACTGGTTTGGTTTCTCTATATTTACAACTATTTATAATATCACACAAATTAAAAATAATTCCTTTTTTCTCTATTTGGTTTATTTTGTGTTATATTTTCGTAAGGATTCTATAGCTAGTGTTACATCTTATGTTGTTTTTAACATTTATAACTATTTTCTTTTGTCTTTGAAGCATAAAACGATTCGATTCTATTTTCGTTCGAGTTCCAAGTCTCCTGTAATTTATTTTTTAACGCCATTTTTCTCTGTCTTTTTGTCATTATTGTTATTATTATATATCTACAACGGTTCCTTGATAAGTACAACATATTTGTAGTGTAAAAAAAACTAAACAAATCGCTTCTCAGTCTATCAATGTCCTACTTAAATAAAGTAGGAAAGTAATACAGCATTGAACTAGTACAGCTCTTACCGGCAGTGCTGATCTATGTTTCATGACCCTTCAGCCAGGAGGCGCAAGGGGGGCTGGGGGCCAGCCATCCTGTGCTTTCGCACACCCTTCCTATTTACTTTCCCCAGATTTCTTCTGGTACCCATTTAGAGCTGGGTCGACTCTTATTGAGCTCTCAGAGTCACAACACTGACCCCCGTTCCAAACCAAATAACCGGTGACGACAGGAATCGAACCCCGCCCTTTGAATAAAGGATTCCAATTCTAGTGCGCTGACTACTTGGCTAGGACGGCTCAATGTCAATGTCCCAATTGGACATTTGTAAATTGTAAAAAGGGAAAAAAGAAGAAAAGCTAAAAACCCGAAAACTAATAGGGAATGAATCGCAAATAAAACCATTCAAGTAATAATCACTGCTCCAAAAAAAAACGAATACTGGCTATTGGAGTGTATGGTGCGGGGTCACCACTTTTAAAGGCAAAAATGGCGCAAAGAATTGCTATGCCACTTACTGGAGGGGGACGATCCCTCTTTGGCCCCAAATTAGTAGGATTTTCCGCGGTTACTCCAACGGTTCCTTTATACTAACGTGATCGGATGGTCTATGGCCACATTTAAAGCCAAAGTTTACCGATAAGATTTCTAATTAACTCTTTTAGATTCGCCCTAAGCTGAAAAGTTAAAAAGAGTACATAGAAAAAGGCTTACTATATTCACAGTCACGAGTATAAAATGAACTAACTAAAAAACGGACAAATTCTCCCCGCCCGCTAACCGCAGCACGCGGTGGGGTTACTAGGGGTGGTAAATGAGTCTTTCCAGCCAATCCCAGGGCTCCTAACATACTGGCCAATCTCCCTAACTGCGCAGTTTTTTCCCTCGTGGTCACTTAAGCACGTACGCAGTTAAAAGGACCCAAAATGGCGTCAAAGAAAATAATAGGAAAATTAATATTTATTACTTAAAGAAGGAAAATAATTAAAGGGCCCAAAGAAATGAATCTTGGAGGGACATTTATCTGAAAAACTGGGACCAAGGGTTCCAACACCTCCCCCTAAGATAAATGGCCCAAATCCCCGTTGGATTGGCTGGAAATTCAAACACAATATCATAACACTAAACTCAAAATCATTAGACTTGTATCTTCTCTTCTACCAATGGCTCTGCTTCCTCTGCTTGGCTCTGGATCGGTCGTCCTCAACACGTGTCCATTGTAGGACCACCATGGTCTAGATCGTCTAACATGCGCATTTGGTTTTGAAAATCCAAGTCCCCAAGATTCGTAGGAATTCATTGTGCACAGCACAAATCAAAAACAACAAATTTTCTCGCTCTCACGAATTTACATTTGAGAGGAGCAGAGAATCATTTTCTGGCGCTTTCGATGATGCCAGCCATCGTGAAAAATTGGCTGCACTAGCCTCTTAATTTCCATCTGTGGAAACAACCCCAAATCTCGATAAAAAATAAATTGCCCCTTGGCATAATTTCAAATAGTCTAAGGCCGAAAATACACAGGCCTGTGAAAACGATAAGGGTTTAGGAAAATGGAGTAAAAATCTGAGCGAACCATGAATCGCTTTTTTCTGGTTTCCCTCCCCTGGGATTAACTGAAGAATATACGTTAATGCTAATTGAAAATAAAATTTGGATACATCTCCCACTGAATACAATTTGCCGAAAATAATTGTCGGTTCCCATGAAGAATAACAGCTATGAATAGGGTTGCTGGACAACGGTTTGGGTGAAATATGAAGTGACTGGGAGAGAGTATCCCCCATGGTCTTCTGATCAGAAAAGCAAGACCTCGATAAAAGGATCACAAATTGTCTGCCAGTTATGCATTGAGGAAAATGTCTATCTCTTGCGACTTCCCACAGAGGATCTTTCCCACGGAATTCCTCCCCCTCATAAAGGATCGACATATCTTTTGAATTGATAATACTAATTTCAGATTCGTTTCCAAATTTTTCCAATCCGACTCGACATTCAATATCTCCCAACTTTCCCCCAACCCGTTGCAGGTCCTTCATCTCTCTTTTGTAACCATCTTCTATTATTCCCCATGGGTCTTTGACCTCTTTTTCCCCCTTATTATTTTTGTTTTCAAGGCAAAGCCCATCCAACATTTTTTTATTTTTCTCCTTATTATTTATTTTAGCTAGGCACAGCCCAGATAATTTTTTATTTTTCGCCACTGCAGGCTGAATCTCCAAATTTTGTCTCTTTTTTGCATTCCTCTTTTCGTCTCTACTTTTCTCAATTCTGTCATTCGCGCAAAATAATAAATTACCGTTATATCTAATTTGGACTCCAGTGTCCACTATCTTTGACTGAATAATTTCATTGTAGCTCCGTTTAATATCTCTTTTCTCTCTTTTAGTCTTCTTTATTTTTACCGCAGAAACAAATATTTCGTTATCAAATGGGAATTGAACTCCGACATTTGGTTTTTCATATTCTACAAAAATTTCTCGAATTTTCCGAGGAAAAGCGCGTACAATAAATTTTGTCTCCTTTTTCTCTGGTACAATCGGTGTTTCATTTTGGCCTGAATTTGTTCGCGTCTCATATTTATTAAAAATGTTCTCAAGTTTTCTATTATTTGCAAATTTTCCTGAAAAATCAATTTCGCGCGTCTTATTTTCAATATTATCTTGTCTATTTATTTCCGCACCCCTTTGTGGATTATCAACATTTTGAACACGCGTATCATGTATTTCGTTTTTCCGATAGGGTGGCACAGCTACCCCATTTGTTTTATGGGCCGGTCCACCTTCCCCTGCAGTCAACAAAGTATCATGTTTTCCCGTAAAATTGCTTAATGTTTTGTAATGTTCTTTTTCTCGAGTTTGATCCTTAGACAAATTTTTAAGGCTATCCGACACTTGCCTACAAGTTAGTTGTGTTAGATTATGACTGTACGAATTTCCCCAATGAGTTTTCATTAGTCTGTCAAATGTTTTTGCAACATCCTGGTAATATTTTTTATCGGCTTCCCTACGGGACTAGCTGTCTGCCTCTTGTTCTTTTTTCTTTTTCTCTCTTTGTTTCCTATCTTCCTCCTCTTTTTGCTCTCTGGCTTTTCTTTCGGCCTCTTGCTTTCGTTCTCTGTCTACCCTCTCTTTCTCTCTTTCTTGTCTATCTTTCTCTCTTTCTCGTCTATCTTCTTCAATTTTGTCCATACGGGCCTGATGAAGTATTTAATTGGCTTGCCTATCTTTTTCAATTTGATCTATTCTTTCTTGTCTATCTTTCTCTCTTTGTTTCCTATCTTCCTCCTCTTTTTTCTCTTCTACTATTTTATGTAAAGTAGAGGTATATACTTTTTGTGGTCTAGAGTTTTTCTTAATTAATAGAAGAACCCAACCAATAATTTCCATCTGAAATTTGTCAACCCTCTTACTTAACTCTTCGTAGGGTTGAAAATTTTCTCTAAGTGCTGTTTTGTACATTCGAATATACAACAGTGCTAAGTTGTATATTCGCTTCCTTTCGTTTTCCTTAACAATTTCTTCATATATTTCTAAGCTCTTTTTATCAGCCTCCGTAAGGATTTTGAAAGCATTATCTTCTGCCTTGCTTGTTCCGTTGAGTTCTGCTACTCTTAACCAAAGCTCCGTAATGCTATGATTAATGTCTTTAGACAAGATTCTTTTTAGAAACTCTTGGTTGCTAAGTATCTTAGAACGACTATTTAATCTATAGCTAGCCTTTTTAAGGTTAGTTGGTCTCCATACATCTGGAAGCCAGAAATTTTTCGGTTGATCTCTCTCAAAAGCCTCCAACTGGGCCTTTTCTTCTCCACTTCTACGTTTCTTTTCTTTCATGTCTCTTTCTTTATAGGCTACTCTAGCACTTTCGTCCTCTTTTCTATTCTTTCTAATTTCATCTTTCTCAGCCTGTATTTTCCCCTCATATTCTTGGTGCTCTCTCTCAAAGGCCTCAATATTAGCCTTTCTTTCTATTTTCCTAATTTTTCTATGGGCTTCACTCGCCCTTTTCGGTCTAGAGTTAATCTCATCTCTGTCCGACATAATTTCAAAATTCCGTTAACTTCAAATTACCTCTTCAGTCTAAATGAAAATTCTTTTGTCCAGTTAACTTCCGGTCTCTCGCGAAAAATTGTCTTGACACGTAGCAATTTTCGCCTTATATTTTTGAATACTAATTAGTTGCGTGATATATTGATTCATGAATTTTCCAATTACTTATTATTATCCGACTAAGCACAGCTCAGATAAAAATTTCTCTTTGCGATTTTTTATATATAGCCTCTGTAACCACAATAGGCTACTTTTGTAGGCTAAATTACCCTGTCTCTTCGAAAGCGCGGAATTCCTTTAATTATCAGGTTTACTGATAGGACCTTAACTCGCTGGCACCACTTATTGGAGGTTCTTTGTGCGGGGTCACCACTTTTAAAGGCAAAAATGGCGCAAAGAATTGCTATGCCACTTACTGGAGGGGGACGATCCCTCTTTGGCCCCAAATTAGTAGGATTTCTGTAATTACTCCAACGGTTCCTTTATACTAACGTGATCGGATGGTCTATGGCCACATTTAAAGCCAAAGTTTACCGATAAGATTTCTAATTAACTCTTTTAGATTCGCCCTAAGCTGAAAAGTTATAAGAGTACATAGCAAAGGCTTACTGTATTAACACTCACGCTGTATAAAAAGAACTAACTAAAAAATGGAAATTTTCCCCGCCCGCTAACCGCAGCACGCGGTGGGGTTACTAGGGGTGGTAAATGAGTCTTTCCAGCCAATCCCAGGGCTCCTAACATACTGGCCAACCTCCCTAACTGCGCACTTTTTTCCCTCGTGGTCACTTAAGCACGTACGCAGTTAAAAGGACCCAAAATGGCGTCAAAGAAAATAATAGGAAAATTAATATTTATTACTTAAAGAAGGAAAATAATGAAGGGGCCCAAAGAAATGAATCTGGGAGGGACATTTATCTGACAAAACTGGGACCAAGGGTTCCAACACTGGCTTTTAACAATATATAAAATTTGAGCTATTTCATTCAAAGTAACTGAATCCTGTCACTGAAATTAAAGTAGTGTCACCAAGGCCTTATCCAGGATCTTTTTTTCGGAGGGAGTTTTACGAAAGTATTTTTTTTCGGGGGGAGGGGGTTACACAAAAAAAGCGCATAAAAAATCTAGGAATTTATAATCGTCATGTTTTTACGAGTCGAATTTTTTTTTTGAGGGGGAGGTGGTCAAACCTTGAGTGTCACCTCTCTTCTTGTTTTTGTTCTACTTTTTATTTTATAACTTCTTTCTCGTAAAAAATGCTTTGTCTCGTACTGGTTAAACATTTGCAGTTATTTCTTTCTTTTTTGTTATTTTTCATGGGTCAAAATGTAACCCTTCTTCTTCTAAAGATGAGTTGTTGAATACATGTGTTCAAAAAAAGAAAACATGTCTTTCTATTTTCTAACTTCTTTCTTTCATTACTGCCATTACCAAATTTAAAATTACAGCCCAATTAATGTCTGAGTGTCTCTGACTATGAAGTCAGCTTTACAGATAGCACAACTACACTGAACATTAATTATTGGAAGTCTTGTAGACTGTGAAGTATTTTGAGGAACAAATTCCATGTGATGGTCAAATTGAATTTTCTAACTCTGTGTGAGAAGCGAAACTCTAAAAAAGTCCTTTTTATTTCCTTTCTTGTATTTGATTACTTTTGCAGTAATCAACATTTGAAACATTTACAGTTAATTGTTTTTCCTTTGTTATTTTTCATGGGTCCTAGAAATACATTTTAAATTCGTCTTTTCTTGCCTTTTGCAATGTCTTTAGATCTTTTCTTCACTAATTTTGTTCTTTCTTTGCTCTTAAGCATTATTCATTTTTCTCTCTATATTTTACTTTTAGTTGTTGGCTATCTATGACTAAATGACTGTTTAGTTGCTAAGCTGCTATCTATTCTGCTCACTTAAGATACATCTCAGTTTCTTGGTTAATTACAATGTGATTTCTATGAGGATTATGAATTCGTTTTATGCGAAATAATTTTGAACGACCTTTAAATATGTTAATTTGTTCGTTAACTGTTCGATTCGAAAGTTTTTTGGTAAATATTTCCGCCTATAAGTCACCTGATGAGAGTTCAACGTGTTAGTTTGGTTGACTCGACTTGTATTTTCAGTGGCGTAAAATTTGCTTCTAGGACAATACATTTTTAATATCTAATTAATTTTTAATTTAATTAAATATTTAATAAAACTCCTATAGCAAGTAAGGAAAAAGGAATGAGGGAACGGTATACATTCCTGTCAGTACTATAAGCAACATATAAGGGACTTCACGAAAATAGGGGAGAGGACAATTTTTCTGTTTTTTCAATGAGGATACCAGAAAAAAAGATTTTCAATGAGTGTACAAAAAAGGTATTTACAAAATCTATGGGAGGGCACGTCCCCCCCCCCTCCACCGCCGACTACAACCTTAAACTCCACTAAAGTGGCACAATTTTTATCCCTTAGCCATTTTTGAAATATTGCCAATGCAGTGTTTAATTGAACAATCCTTTATAAATAATCACCAGTTTAGGACGGAATTACCGTCAATGCGCTGTTTAATTGAACAATCCTTTATAAGTAATCACCAGTTTAGGACGGAATTACCGTCAATGCGCTGTTTAATTGAACAATCCTTTATATATAATCACAAGTTTAGGACGGAATTACCGTCAATGCGCTGTTTAATTGAACAATCCTTTATAAGTAATCACCAGTTTAGGACGGAATTACCGTCAATGCGCTGTTTAATTGAACAATCCTTTATAAATAATCACCAGTTTAGGACGGAATTACCGTCAATGCGCTGTTTAATTGAGCAATCCTTTATAGATAAGCACTAGCTTAGGACGGAATTACCATAAGTTACACTAATTTCTGAATTAAGTTTTCTTTAAAATCTGTTTTATTCTCTTTTTTTCCATGTCGCCGGCAAAGACCACCAGATATTTATCATAATATATTTCTAATAATTACTTATAAATAATAGCTCGAAAAAATTGATAATATAACAGTACAATAAAAAAGATACATTAACAAACATTATCCATAAATATAAAATATTTGTATTTTGAAACACTCCTACAAATATATTAATCCTGCGAAAAAAAATTATATTCTTTCGTTTGTATTGAGATTTGCTGGGTGATAAGTCATAAGAATTACACCCAGGCCTTTTTTTAGGGAATAGAAAATTTAATTCAGAGTCTCTAATGTCAGTTTGAAACGGCAAACATCTAAAACGGTAAACAACGAAAGAATGTTTTGTTTAGAAAATACTAATTTGAGAGAAATAACTTGCCTTGTATAGATTCTCTTTAACAAGGTTCTTCTGATGGTAGGAAAGAGAGCAAATGAAACATAAAAGGAATACAAATTATTATTGTGCAGCCAAATAAACTGACTCTTAAATAAATCAACCTCATAATAATTGAACAATCCTTTATAAATAATCACCAGTTTAGGACGGAATTACCGTCAATGCGCTGTTTAATTGAACAATCCTTTATAAATAGTCACCAGTTTAGGACGGAATTACCGTCAATGCGTTGTTTAATTGAACAATCCTTTATAAATAATCACCAGTTTAGGACGGAATTACCGTCAATGCCCTGTTTAATTGAGCAATCCTTTATAGATACGCACTAGCTTAGGACGGAATTACCGTCAATGCGCTGTTTAATTGAGCAATCCTTTATAGATAAGCACTAGCTTAGGACGGAATTACCATAAGTTACACTAATTTCTGAATTAAGTTTTCTTTAAAATCTGTTTTACTCTTTTTTTTCATGTCGCCGGCAAAGACCACCAGATATTTATCATAATATATTTCTAATAATTACTTATAAATAATAGCTCGAAAAAATTGATAATATAACAGTACAATAAAAAAGATATTAACAAACAGTATCGATAAATATAAAAATATTTGTATTTTGAAACACTCCTACATATATATCAATCCTGCGAAAAAAAATTATATTCTTTCGTTTTTATTGAGATTTGCTGGGTGATAAGTCATAAGAATTACACCCAGGCCTTTTTTTAGGGAATAGAAAATTTAATTCAGAGTCTCTAATGTCAGTTTGAAACGGCAAACATCTAAAAAGGTAAAGAACGAAAGAATGTTTGGTTTAGAAAATACTAATTTGAGAGAAATAATTTGCCTTGTATAGATTCTCTTTAACAAGGTTCTTCTGATGGTAGGAAAGAGAGCAAATGAAACATAAAATGAATACAAATTATTATTGTGCAGCCAAATAAACTGACTCTCTTAAATAAATCAACCTCATCAGTAGTAAAACTGTCGTCGTATCATCAGTTTTTTACTACTGATGACGGTTGCTGCATATGTGACCGAAATATCTAGTATTTTTGTGAAATTTTTCACTGTCGATTTAAAGGATTTTATCCCTACTTGAACTTTTGTTATCGTCATGGAAAGGCTGTGTAGTCTTGGAAATTATATAAGTTAACCTATTAAAGATAAGCTGTCTCTTGATATTTTACAACCCCTAGTTAGTACCAACCATCAATAAAAAAAAGCAAACAAACTAAATAAATATGCATGGCCTTCTCAGGAAATAAACAAAATTTTATATATATCGGAAAAAGGTATTTTTTTTTATGCTTGTAGAAGGATGCTACCGAGTTTTGAAGCAAGTTCAGTCTCCTTTTTCTCTCGACAGATTGATACCCTTAAAGAAGAACTACCCATTATACCCTATACAATACATAATTTTATATTATTTATTGACGACTTGCTGAAATTTTCCGGGAAAAAAATATAATAAACAATAAGAAAATTGATTTACAGAATAGAATACTGTAGAATAAACAAAAGTAAATCGAAAACTCAATTTTAGAAAAATAAAGCTTTTGCTTGATATTTGCTTGATGAAGAAACATGTCATTGGTGTCAATAGAGGGGAGAGGACATTGGCCACTCTAGATTTTGAGAAATGCATCTTTGTGGGTATTTCCATGAAAAAATAACTAGCATTTTTATTTTAAAAAATTACAAAATTTTCCCCTAGATTTTGAAAAGAATACTTGTCCCCCCACCTCCCCCTCACTGCCCTTTCTCGTGATTTTTTTCTTTTTGTTTATTCCATATTTTCAGTATAAAATTGGGAGAGTACTAGCTTTATTTGTATTCTCGATAGAATTAAATTAGGCACTTTGTGTGGCGGTGAATCTGCATCTTAAATGAAGCTGAATTTTTCAGATTATTTATCTTATGTTGATCATGGGCCACCCGGGAAACAATTTTGATTTCTCCTAAAATGCTTAAACAAGCTGTAAAAACTTCCTTTTTGTATTTTAGAATCATCCCAAAAAAGGATTACCAAATAATCGTTAGTCGTTTTCTATTATCGTCCTATCAGAACGCCATAACAACCTTTATGGTTCGTTTACACATTGCGGAAATCCGTCCGTTTCTGTTCGAACTATGGCTAAAATAGCGCTGCGTTTTAAGGCAAAGATTTCAAATTATTGCAACAGCATTACCTATGTTCTTACCATCTTCTGAAAGCTGTTGAGCAATAGAGACCCAAACGACACCATTTTTCTTAGTTTTCTTAGACTTAAACCAAAGTTATAAAATCGTATATTTTTGATAATCCATTCTCATGGTTTTATTCATTTAAAAACCTTGCCTTGCCAATATTCCGTGCTGATTTGACCAAAACTTTGCGGAAAGCTAGAGATTTTTTCTAGCATGAAAACGGACGGAAACGGACGTAATAAAAAATAATTTCGATTGTGATTGTTTATTGACCATAAAATGCATGTTGAGCTGTGTATTTCCACCTTCCCTTAAACAATCTTTGGACGTCGTCGGATTTTTTTTTGTTTCCTTCTTTTTTGAATTTCAGTTACGTCATCCCTATTTTGGGAAGTTGTGCTATGTTAGTGAACCCTGTATCATCCCTGTGTTTCTACTTATTTCATTTTGTTTTACTCTAAAATAAAATAGCTATTCATTCGCTTTGTTTTATTTAGGTTTAAATTGAATTAGTGTCTCATGCTAGCTTCTGAAGTTCCTTTGGAAAACCTATTTGTGTTCCAGGATGGTATTTTTTTTTCTTAAAAGTCCTGTTTTTCTCCCTAGTTCACCAAATTTTGATTATTGGTAGAAAGTGGTATGGGTCCAAACTCCGCAGTTTTTACAGAAAGTGTGGACCCCAAGCCAGATTGATAAATGCAACTTGATTCGGGTTGTTTTATTAAGATTTAGATTCAGTCAATGTTTCTTGCCAGCTTCTGAGATTCCTCTAGAGCACCTATTTCTTATTCAATTCCAGGCTTGTCATCTGTGAAACACGCCCAATTCTATAATGGCAAGGAGGATATGGCACAAAAATGTTATATACTTATATACATATTTGTGTGTCTTATTTAGCGAGCAGGAATTGTATGTATGTATCTGACTCTATATTTTTTTTTTTCTGAGAATTGACATACAACCATTTTCCAGCGTACAAAAAAACGATCTAAATATGCCACGAATTTGGGAAAATTCGTTTCTTTATCCCAGTCCACTTAATATTGTGCGTAAATCGTTCGCAGACTAAAATTAGAGACCCACGAAGGTTGAAAGTCTTGAGCATAAGTAGGAGGATTTTCAAAATGTCTAATTGTTGACACATCAATTGATTCCGAGCTTTTAGAGAAAGATATTCCAGTTTGATAGCCATGAAGCGAGTCTCAGATTTTTAATTGCTTTGAATTAAAAGCTACGCATTGCGGCAGAAAAATTGAAATAATAGTTTGTATACCGTGTCAGTTTTTGATATAAACGATGTAACAAACATCCAAAAGCCCAATCCCCTAATCGTTTTACTTTCTATGGCGAATATAGTAAGATGAAATTAAAGCTGTTTCGGGAAATAGATTAAAAACTGTCTTTTCACCGAGCGAACCTCACTTCCCTGGCACTCATTTTTAATCTTTGTAAACACGATTCGCTCTCTCTAAAAGATCTTTCGTGGCACTATTAGTATAAGGCTATTCAAAAATCAACAGAGAGAAAGATATGTATGCAACGACTCATTATTTTTGGAGGAGAGTGGTATTTGGCGAGGACACAAATCTGAAAAAATACAAAAAAAGAATTAATTAAAGGAATCTTGAAAGAAGACATGAGACTGAGTGCACCTCAAAAAGGCTGAACATTTGATAGTGCTAAAACTGTGTGTGGACAAAATCTTTCTTCCACGTTTTGTTGAAGTTACTCACTAAACAAGAAGCATGGGATGGCAGGGTGCTGTAATAATAAAAATAATTATTTTAAAATAATTTTAATATATAAAAATAATTAAAAAAAATTGTAATAGTAAAATTATTTTTTATGTAATAACAAAAAAGAGACATCTGCAGTTTTTGTTTAAAATTAATTATATGAACAACCTTAGTAAAAATCTGTACAAGAATCGATCGGTGCACTCCGAAATTTTCCATCTTTCCTGCTACTGAGATAGAAGATAGACAAATTCCAATCATATTTCGTCAGGCGGCAATTTTGGTTTCGTTTTTGTGTCACCTGAAAAATTCAGAAGATGCCAAATGTATGCTAAGAGGGCACAAACCGCAGAATCGTCTGTAATGGCAGTACACCTCTATTTTCTGTGGAATAAGTGAAAGTGTGGTATAAAATGCTTGTTGATGTTGTGGGAAATAGAAGTTCAAAAATATGTTCCGCTGAAGATGGCCTGCATGAAATAATTGGGAGATGGGCAGAACATTTTGAGAATTTGCTAAACCAAGATAGAATTGCAAGAAAATAAAAATGAAAAAGTTTGTGATACCTTGGATGTGAAGGAAGATTTGTTTTATAAGGAAGAATTAGCAACTGTACTAAAATGATTAAAGAATAATAAGGCTCCAGGTGCTGATTGTGTGGTAAATGAGTTTCTTAAATATGGTGGCTCTGAGGTTATAAACAAGTTACTGAAGATTATGAATAGGATTTTTGAAAGAGGGGGAGTACCTAACGATTTTAGGAAAACCTTAATTAAGCCACTGTATAAGAAAGGTGATAAGATTGAGTGTGGTAATTATCGAGGTATTAGTTTGGTCTCTGTATGTAGCAAATTATTTAGTAACGAGGATATGTCGACCAAATTTTCACTCACAGATTAATTATCGAGAAGTGCCTGAGTTGTCAAACACCTTCGGTCCTCAGTTTAATAGATTATGAGCAAGCGTTCAATTCTGTTGATAGAAGAGCTTTAGCAAAGGTCTTACTTATCCTTGTATAGTAGACCAGACAAATACATTAAAGTGATTATTGCTATGTACGAGAATAGCAATGCTTCGGTTAAGGTAGGAATTGAGGTTAGCAGCTAGTTTTGCATTAAATCAGGAGTTAAGTAGGGTTGTTTTCTATCCCCTTTTACATGGATCATTTTGATTGACGTGGTCTTAAGGAGAACAGAGAAGGCAATGGGAAACCACAAAACAAATTGGGAGGAAAAACTCTCTATAGATTATGCTGATGATTTAAGCATCCTAGATGAAAGTGTGAGCAAAATGAATGAACTTTTAGAGGTTTTGCGGGTTTAGGGTGCTAGAATAGGTTTGAACATAAATGGGTTAAGTAGACTAAGTCACTAAGGCTAGGAATAAGTGAAAATGAAAAGGCGACATTGGGAAACGAAAAGATTGATCAGGTGGGCAGCTTCACCTACCTTGGTAGTGTTATTAGTAAAGACGGTGGGAGCAGTGAATATGTTAAATGTGGAATAGCCAAGGCTCATGGTGTTTTTTTCACAGTTAAAAAAAGTTGCAAACCAAGATTAAAATCTTAGAAGCTACAATGATGACAGTGGTCAAATGTGCCTCTGAAGCATTGGCGCTCCGAAAAGCAGATGAAGATTTGCTATATGTTTTCTAGAGAAATTGCCTACGGATTGTTCAGGGTACCCGGCTGACTGACCGTATTTCAAATAGTAGGCTGTACGAAAAATGTGGTTCAATCCCGCTTTCTAGGGCTATAATGAAAGAAAGGTTGAGATGGCTAGGGCACATTGTGCGGATGAAGGTTGAGAGATGAAATGAAAGAAAGGTTGAGATGGCTAGGGCACGTTGTGAGGAAAGCAGGTCGTTCTCGTCTGGGGTGGGAGGACGTCATAAAGAAATATTTAAAGGTAATTGGAACTTCCTGGGAGGGTGTAAAAAGGGAGGCTTTGAATAGATTGGGATGGAGAAGGAGCTTGGGTAGCTGAGTTGACCTCATCACAAAATTCTTTTAAATGTTTTTACTTTTATAACCTTAAGAAATCAAAAAAAATTAAGATTTTACTGAATAGATATCAGCATAT
Organism: Artemia sp. Qi Xiang Cuo; assembly: GCF_049724085.1. Lineage (NCBI taxonomy): Eukaryota > Metazoa > Arthropoda > Branchiopoda > Anostraca > Artemiidae > Artemia > Artemia sp. Qi Xiang Cuo. The sequence continues at coordinate 5,553,210 of NC_142804.1, forward strand.
GTATATTAACTGACAATGCACATTTTTAAAATAAATTCATTTGAATTTTTTTCAGTAAATTACAATTATATTCTGGCTTTTACAAAGCATTGATTTAGAACCCTACTCAGATTAATTTCTGCTCGTTTTGAATATGACTTATTTTAATTTCTGTTTGTTTTGGGTATCATTTATTTATTGATACTGATTTGTGGTAGTTGTATGCTTGGTAGATTATTTGATTTTATTTTTGTTTATTTTTAGTTTAATGGAGTTCTTTGCTTTTTTTTTGAAAAACTTATTTCGTGTAAAAATTTTTTTTGATTAATCTCATTAATAAGCAAAAAGTCATTAAGTTATTTGACTGCTTGGAAATGGTTAGAGGTATTGTTCCTTTGTTGTCCATGGAGGCATATGCTACCACCCCCATTAAACTCAAGACAATTCAACTGAACCCTATGCAACTCAATCCTCATTCAGGTCTCTATTTTAGAAAGTGTTTTTTTTTATTAATATTTAATAAAATAAAAATATCTTGGTGTTAGACAAAGCCATGGGATGATACAAATAAAAGACACAGCAACATATTGGTCGTGGAAAAATAGCCATGTTCTAACAAGCAAAGTCGGGGTGGTTAACGACTCAATTACCTCCCATGTCAGAAAATCGTTGAAACTTGTTTCCCTTGGTGTTTTTTGCTCTCGGTAATGCGCGCTGAAAGTTCTAGCCATCATGAGCGCCCATAAGGGGGGGGGCAGGGGGCACCTGCCACCCCCTGGCTGAATGATACTGCCTTATTTTTATATTTTTGTTCTGAGATTTCTATAATATAGCATTAAAAGTGCGAATTAGACGAGGTTTGCCCCCCCCCCTGGAATTCAGCTTATGGGCGCCCATGGCTATGTATCACGAATACAATTGGGTTGCCTTTATCAACTGTGTAAGTGTTTTATGTAAATTTTGGTCCTTTTATTCTCAATATACTTCTTATTAAATCTATTAAATTGTTTCACAATCTCGGCTCTAAGTTCCTGTGGGGCTTCAATCTTATCAATAGAGGCTATAATACCAGTTTCACCTTAGATATTATTTGGGAGTATGGAACCGATGAAGGAAAGCAAAATTTCAGCCCTTCAGACAAAATTTCTTCCTGCTGAATAGTCAAAGATTAAAAAAAAATATTGTTAGTAGCAGGACCAGGACAAAATTGAGGACAAAAGAAATCAGCAGCTCGAAATTTCTCAAATAAAAGTCCCTTTAATTTATCACCCAGAGGAACCTTCGAAAGGTGGAAGTCATGCTTAAATGACTTGACAGTCATATCCTTAATTTAGAGTAAAAGTTCCGACGGAAGACTATTCAATAGCAAATTTTCTTAATACAGAGCTGTAGCCAGGTTTTTTTTCACAGGGGGGGGAGGGCAAATATAGAATTTGCCGCCCCCCAAACCACCATTCATACTGCAAATATTATAATTTTTGCCCAAAATTGTTAAATTTAGGCTCGTTTTGCCACTCGGGGGGTGCTTTCTCGCTCTAGCCCTCCCCATAGATCCAACCCTGTCATAATAACTATTATCAAACAGTTCGTGGTAACGAACTGTAAGTAAGGAGCGACCCGGCTCAATGGTAACCGAAACTCTAGAAAACGGGTTTTTGATACCAATAGATATATCAAAAGAATCAGATTTCAATGCTGATTTCAAATATATAACTTTCATCAAGTTTAGAGCTACCCATCAAAAGTTACGCGCCTTAGAAAATTTGGCTGATTTTCAAAAAAAGGGGGAAAGACCCCCTAAAAGTTATAGAACCTTAATGAAAATCACACCCTCATATTCAGCGTATCAGAGAACCCTACTGTAGAGGTTTCAAGCTCCTATCTACAAAAATGTGGATTTTTGCATTTTTTGCCAGAAGAAAGATCACGGATGCGTGTTTATTTGTTTATTTGTTTGTTTTTTTTTTTGTTTTTTTTTTTTTTCCCAGGGGTGATAGTATCGACCCAGTGGTCCTAGACTATCGTGGGAGGGCTCATTGGAACTGAAATTAAAAGTTCTAGTGCCCTTTTTAAGTGACAAAAAAAAATGGAGGGCAACTAGGCCCCTCCCACGCTCATTTTTTTCCCAAAGTCACCCGATCAAAATTTTGAGATAGCCATTTTGTTCAGCATGGTCGAAAATATGATAAAAATGTCTTTTAGGATGACTTGATCCCCCAAAGTCCCCAGGGGGAGGGCTGAAAGTTATGAACTTTACTCAATGTTAACATATAGTATTGGTTATTGGGAAGTATACAGACTTTTTCAGAGGAGATTTTTTCTGGTCGGTGGGGGCAGGCGCGGGTCGGGGGCCAGATGGCCGGATCTGTCCATGACGGAAGGTTTCAGGGGGGAAGGGACATTGCTATGAAGGGGGCGCCGGATTTCCCAGCATTATTAAAGAAAAAGATCAGGAATTAAATAAAAAAAACAAGTTTTTCAACTGATCAACTGATTGTGATTAAGAGGTCATTTTTAAAGAACTGGAAAAAAATTCGAACTATAGTTTAAAGATCAGGGTATTGACTAGGGGGCGAACCCCCTAATATACGTGTTAAAAATTTATGAATATAGAAGTTCGTTACGTAAGTTAATTCTAAGTTACGTATATTTATTACTAATAAAAACGTTCGTAAATAAAATTAAATAAGTTTCGAGAAAGCCATTTAACCAAATATAATATGCAAATTTTGTTTTAATTATTCATGTACGGTGAGCCAAAATCAAAACCTGCATTAATTCAAAAACGTTCAAAAATTAAATAAAAAAAACAAGTTTTTTTAACTGAAAGTAAGGAACGACGTTAAAACTTAAAACGAACAGAAATTATTCCGTATATGAAGGGGCTGTCCCCTCCTCAACGCCTCGCTCTTTACGCTAAAGTTTGACTTTCTCACAACTCTATTTTTTTAAACAATAAAAAAACTTTAGCGTAAAGAGCGAGGCGTTGAGGAGGGGACAGCCCCCTTCATATACGGAATAATTTCTGTTCGTTTTAAGTTTTAACGTCGTTCCTTACTTTCAGTTAAAAAAACTTGTTTTTTTTATTTAATCTCTTACTAAATTGAAACGTTTCTCCTTTTGTACTGTAACGACATGGTTTAAAGCCATGATACTTAGTTTATTCTTTAGTTTCTCTTGGTTTTCGATACAAAAATGACTTCTTTAATTCATTAAAAGATTAACTTCTTTAATGCATTAATTAAATTTTTAATTAGATACATTTTAAAAGTCATTTTTTTTAATTGTATATTACCTTACGTAAGATGTATAAGTACTGACCGTCTCACAAACAGTAAGCTGTACGAAAAACATGGATCAATCCCACTTTCAAGGAATATAATGAGAGAAGGATTCAGCTTGCTAGGACACGATCTGCATATGAAGGATGAGAGATTGCCAAAGATCGTCCTTGTCGGCCAACCGTCTAGGACCAAATAAAAAGCAGGTCTTTTCTATATTGGGTGCGAGGATATCGTAAGGAAAGATTTAACGGACATGGGAACTTCCTGGGACGATGCAAAGAGGGAGGCTTTGAATAGATTGAGATAGAGGAGGAGCGTGCGTAGGTTTTTTGGCATCAGGCAGCTTGGTGCTGCAGCGAGATGTTAGTAGTAGTGGATATGCGACAGATACAAATCTAAAAAAAAAACACATTTCAAAATAAGTCTTGCAAGTGTCAGGAAAAAAACTAAAACTAATAACATATCAATTCAATCCAAAGAAGCGATTTTTTTGAAGTTTTAGATTGGGGGGGGGGGCTTCTGGTAAAGGCTTTCGTCCGTAGGGATTCCAATGGTATGCAGCTGTATAGGAAAAGACGAAAATAATAGTTATAGCATAATAGTATAATAGTTGTATTATGGTGATTACTTTAAAAACTTTTCCCGCAAAACGAGTTTTTCAAAGAAAATTAAAGAGCTCCATTAAACCAAAAATGAGCAAGAATAAAGTCAAATAATTTTCCAAGCATAAAACTACCACAAATCACTATCAATGAAAAAGTGAAACCGAAAAACAAACATAAATTACAATAAATAACCGAGTCGAACTCAAAACGAGCAAAAATTAATATGAGTAGGACTGACAAATCCCATGCATTCTCAAGACCAGAACATAATTTGCACTTTACTGAAAGCAAAATATATTTAAAATGTTTTCACTTTTTTAACTTTAAAAAATAAAAAAAATTAAAACTTTGAGAAATAGATATCAGTATATGTATATTAAACTGACAATCCACGGTCATTTTTTTTATTTTTTTGCTAATTGCAAATTATTTTCTGGTCTTGAGAAGGCATGGGGGTTGTCAGCCGTACTACCTACCATAATCATTGCAAAGACATTGGCAAATTTTCTTCCTTAAACAATTTTTTCAAAATAAGGTTTCTGAATTTTTGATTAGGCTACAGTCGGTCGATGTTAGCTCTTAGCTAGGTTGAAACTTCTACTGACTGCAACCACGATCTTCATATTTCATCATAATAGTAGTGTGTATATATAAGGTCCAGGGGGAGGTTTTATAAAGTAATCAATCTTCCTATATAATTGACCTATAGAGCGATCGAGCATGTCATATTTGGAACTAGATATTCAGGGACGAGATTGTGTAATGCAACCAGACTGGTTTCTGAGGCAACACCTATTTTCTCGGCCAAAGCTATCTAGTACTTTCACACCTAGAAGCCTGAGGCATGATTTTGTGTGTAGTTTCAACGGTACATGTCTTACCAGGAACAGGCGTCAAGACTTCACAGACATGTTTTTCTAGGTTCGATAGCCAAAACTATAGATCGTCAAATTGCGTATTCAAAGATGGTCTCTTTGTAAAAATATTAGTTTTGGCCCCGAGGTCATAAAATCATGTTTTTCGTATAAATAATGTTTTTACTAGAGACACAGCCAAGCCGAGCATGTTTCTGAGTCAAAAATTGTCAAACACAAATAATCTCTAGCCTGAAGGTACCTTGCATCTTGTCCAGAATTGATAGCATGTGGTGTTAGATATAAAAGAATTGTACCATTTGCGTAAAAATAACTCTATTTGCGGAAAGGTATTCCATTGGTACAACTCTGCACTGAATGATCTTAATTGGTGATTGAATAATAGGGGTGAAACAGAGGTCAAGATGAAACTATCCAATTTTTAATTGGATTGTATGAAGGTGCTAAAAAGGGTTAAACTGCTTTTCGACCACTGTTGTTTAAACTATTAGCGGTGTCTAATAATGACAAAAGTTGAATCATTTGCCAAAAAATAAATCTATTGTCGAAAAGTATTACATTATTGTAACTCTACATTGAATTGTCTTAATTTGTGATTTAATTATAGGAGTGAAACAGAGGTAGATAACATTTTTAATTGGATTGTATGAAGGTGTTAAAAAGGGTTAAACTGCTTTTCGTCCAGTGTCGATTACATTATTAGCGGTATCTAATAATGATAAAAAGTTGAATCTTTTGCCAAAAATAATTCTATTTGCGAAAAGTTATTCTATATGTGTGACTCTGCAATGAATGATCTCAACTGGTGATTGAATAATAGGGGTGAAACAGAGGTAGATAACATTTTTAATTGGATTCTATGAAGGTGGTAAAAAAGGGTTAAACTGCCTACGAGTTAAGGTAAGCCCGAAGGGGTTGCTAACTCATAGGCAATTTATTATAAATTTGGAATAACATCCTTCGCATTAATCGACGGAAACAATTAACGATGACAAGATGACCTTGTGACTTGCCCTAGCTTTACTTCTCCGATGTGTTCTGTATAATACACAAGTACCGTTTGAACAGTGTTGTCAATATAAAATATGCTCTGACATTATAGTATACTAAAAAGTTCATGCTAATAGAGATGTAAATGCCAAGAAAGGAATTTTAATAACAAAATTCAGAACAATCCGTAGAAATCCTTAGAAATAAGCTAGTGAGATGATTATAGGTTTGAAGCATCAAGGATCACCAGCATCAATGACCTTAAACACCAAGGACCTCAATCTCCAAAGGTCCCCTATCCCCAGCCTCCAAGGGGCCCCTACCCCCTACTTTTTGGGGCCCCTTCCCCCATTTTTTATACTTTTCTTTGAAGTTTTTTTTAAGTTTTTTTTAAACTTTTTTATTATTTTTTGAACATGATATATTTTTTTCAATTTTTTTTACATGTCTTCGAATGAGATAAAACATACGTAAAACATAAGAAAATCACATTTAGTATTTTCCAAATTCAAAATTGAAAATTATATAGATATTTTAGTCGTGACTTTTACTATTAGAAAAATAATGTTTGTAGTAGCCCTTTTTTTTGGACTGAATTTTTTTTTGGACTTCGAAACTATTCAACTTTTTTTTACGTATCTTAAAACGGCATGAAATATGCTTGCGGCTCTACCAATCGTACTCCAATGCTTGCTCATAGACACGACACGGCTTTCCCACTGGCACTCTATGGCAGGTTATCGACACTTCCTAGTTTACTGCGTGTATTAAATCAGTATTTTCTACGCAGCGGAAGGATAAATACATAATTCATATCTTTAAAAAAGTGAAGGTGAAGGATTTTAAGAAAGTGTGTTCACATGATTGTGTTATTGTAGCATTGAATGCTGACATGGAGAAGTATTTGAACTATGAAACAAGCACAAGTGGTAGCAAAATCGGAAACATATGCGTGCGTTGTCATGACAGTAAGGAATTAAATTTCTTTGGTCCCCTATCCCCAGCCTCCAAGGGGCCCCTACCCCCTACTTTTTGGGGCCCCTTCCCCCATTTTTTATACTTTTCTTTGAAGTTTTTTTTAAAACTTTTTGATTATTTTTTGAACATGATATATTTTTTTCAATTTTTTTTACATGTCTTCGAATGAGATAAAACATACGTAAAACATAAGAAAATCACATTTAGTATTTTCCAAATTCAAAATTGAAAATGATATAGATATTTTAGTCGTGACTTTTACTATTAGAAAAATAATGTTTGTAGTACCACTTTTCTTTTTTTTGGACTGAATTTTTTTTTGGACTTCGAAATTATTCAACTTTTTTTACGTATCTTAAAATGACATGAAATATGTTTGCGGCTCTACCAATTGTACTCCATGCTTGCTTATAGATACGACGCGGCTTTCTCACTGGCACTCTATGGTAGGTTATCGACGCTACCTTGTTTATTGCATGTATTAAATCAGTATTTTTTACGCAGTGGAAGGATAAACACATAATTCATATCCTTAAAAAAGTGAATGTGAAGGATTTTAAGAAAGTGTGTTCACATGATTGTGTTATTGTAGTATTGAATGCTGACATGGAGAAGTATTTGAACTATGAAACAAGCACAAGGGGTAGCAAAATCGGAAACGTATGCGAGCGTTGTCATGACATTAAGGAATTAAATTTCTTTGGAGTACCCAAAAAATTTAACTCTTATGATTGTGGATATGCGAGATTGAGATCTCCGGAGAGGATTGCACTTAATGAAAATGCCAACATAAAAACAATAGTTGATGAGGAGGGGCCTCTTCTTGCTAGTTCTTGTGGTAAAATGTTAGCCAGTGTTAAACCCTATCGTCAGCTTTCGGGTATTGGCATTCAAATGAAAGCAAAGGGGAAAAGAAAGGTCTACTCTTCTACTAATATCATAAACCATATCTTATCTACGTGCCGGAACTGTTACCTATGCAAAAATAATTTGATAATAGACAGTGAAATTGCCAGAAAAATAAATCCCTAAGGAATATAAAGATGAATCGATGAAAAACAAAGCACAAAAAAACATTATTACTAGTATTGAACAAACACTCAATGAACCAAATAATAGCAAAGACGAAACACATATTGAACCTGTCGGTGACGCGCCAGTAAAAATTGTGTATGACTCAAAATGGGATAATAAATGTTATACTGATAACAAACTAAGAGAAGACAATAGGTACAATATCAAAAAAGGAGCTTGGTGACCTACTTTATGGAACAGATTCAAAATGTCCAAAGTTGTTCATTGATATTAATAATGTATAATAATATATTTTTTGTATTGATATTCTGCATGACATTATTTCATGAAAAATATATTATGCATTACATTGTTATGTGTTCATTATTTTTAGAGTATGCTATAATATCATACGTTTAGAATGTCTATTAAAACATCCGAGATGTAAGAAAAGGAATTTGGATACATCATATATCGTATAGATTATTCAATCAACGATGGTCAAAGATGGTCTCTTTGTAAAAATACTAGTTTTTGCCCGGAGGTCATAAAATTATGTTTTTCGTATAAATAATGTTTTTACTACAGACACAGCCAAGCCGAGCATGTTTCTGAGTCAAAAACTGTCAAACACTAATAATCTCTAGCCTGAAGGTACCTTGCATCTGTTCCAGAATTGATAGCATGTGGTGTTAGATATAAAAGAATTGTACCATTTGCGTAAAAAACTCTATTTGCGGAAAGGTATTCCATTTGTGTAACTCTGCACTGAATGATCTGAATTGGTGATTGAATAATATGGATGAAACTGATTGAATAATCTATGCGATATATGATTGAATGAAGTCTTGATGCCTGTCCCTGGTAAGGCATGTACCGTTGAAACTGCACACATAATCATGCCTCAGGCTTGTAGGTGTGAAAGTACAAGATAGCTTTGGCCCAGAAAATAGGTGTTGCCTCAGAAACCAGTCTGGTTGCATTACACAATCTCGTTCCTGAATATCTAGTTCCAAATATAACGTGTTTGCTCGCTTTATAGGTCCATAATATAGAGGGATTGGTCGCTTTATAAAACCTCCCCCTGGACCTTATATATACACACTACTATTATGATGAAATATGAAGATCGTGGTTGCAGTCAGTAGAAGTTTCAACCTAGCTATGTGCTAACATCGGCCGACTGTAGCCTAATCAAAAATCCAGAAGCCTTATTTTGAAAAAATTGTTTAAGGAAGAAAATTTGCCAATGTCTTTGCAATTATTATGGTAGGCAGTACAGCTAAAAACCCCCATGGCTTCTTAAGACCAGAAAATAATTTGTAATTACCAAAAAAATAAAAAAAAAAATGACCGTGAATTGTCAGTTTAATATACATATACTGATATCTATTTCTCAAAGTTTTAATTTTTTTTTTTAAGTAAAAAAAGTGAAAATATTTTGAATATATTTTGTTTCCAGTAAAATGCAAATTATGTTTTGGTTTTGAGAATGCATGGGGTTTGTCAGTCCTACTCATATTAAATTTTGCTCGTTTTGAGTTCGACTCGGTTATTTATTGTAATTTATGTTTGTTTTTCGGTTTCACTTATTTGTTGATAGTGACTTGTGGTATTTTTATGCTTGGAAGATTATTTCACTTTATTTCTTCTCATTTTTGGTTTAATGGAGCTCTTTAATTTTCTTTGAAAAACTTGTTTTGCGGAAAAAGTGTTTAAAGTAATCTCCATAATATAACTATTATACTATTATGCTATAACTATTATTTTCGTCTTTTCCTATACAGCTGTATACCATTGGAATCCCTACGGACGAAAACCTTTTACCAGAAGTCAGCCCTGTCTAAAACTCCCGTCTAAAAAAAATCGCTTCTTTGGATTGCATTGATATGTTCTTAGTTTTAGTTTTTTCCTGACACTTGCAAGATAATGGACGGAACACGGCTGAGAGCTGTTTAGGGGATCATTTAAAAGCTAATACTTATTTTAAAATGTTTTTTTTTTTAGATTTGTATCTGTCGCATATCCACTACTACTAACATCTCGCTGCAGCACCAAGCTGCCTGATGCCAAAACACCAACACAGCTACGCACGCTCCTCCTCTATCTCAATCTATACCAAGCCTCGCCTCCCTCTTTGCATCCTCCCAGGAAGTTCCCATGTCCGTTAAATCTTTCCTTCGATATCCTCGCACCCAATACAGGAAAGACCTGCTTTTTATTTGGTCCTAGATGGTTAGCCGACAAGGACTATCTTTGGCAATCTGTCATCTTTCAATTCCTTCATTTGCAGATCGTGTCCTAGCCATCTGAACCTTTCTCTCATTATATTCCTTGAAAGTGGGATTGAGCCATGTTTTTCGTACAGCTTACTGTTTGTGAGACGGTCAGTACTTATACATCGTACGTAAGGTAAGATACAATTAGAAAAAATGACTTTTAAAATTAATATGAATACAAATTTAATTAATGAATTAAAGAAGTTAATCTTTTAGAATAAACAGTCATTTTGGTATCGAAAACGAAGAGAAACTAAAGAATAAACTAAGTATCATGGCTTTAAACCATGTTGTTAATGTACAAAAAGAGAAACGTTTCAATTTAGTAAGAGATAATAGTTATTATGACAGGGTTGGATCTATGGGGAGGGCTAGAGGGAGCAACCGCCCCCCGAGTGGTTAAAACGAGCCTAAATTTAACAAATTTGGGCAAAAATTGTAATATTTGCAGTATGGATGGTGGTGCGGGGGGGGGACAAAGTCTATATTTGCCCCCCCCCCCCTGCGAAAAAAAACCTGGCTACAGCTCTGTATTACGAAAATTTGCTATTGAACAGTCTTCCATCGAAACTTTTACTCTAAATTAAGGATATGACTGTCAAGTCATTTAAACATGACTTGAGAAATTTCGAGCTGCTGATTTCTTTTGTCCTCAATTTTGTCCTGGTCCTGCTTTTAAGAATATTTTTTCAAAATCTTTGATTATTCAGCAGGAAGAAATTTTGTCTGAAGGGCTGAAATTTTGCTTTCCTTCATCGGTTCCATAATCCCAAATAATATCTAAGGTCAAACTAGTATTATAGTCTCTATTGATAAGCTTTAAGCCCCACAGGAACTTAGAGCCGAGATTGTGAAACAATTTAATAAATTTAAATAAGAAGAATCTTGAGAATAAAAGGACCAAAAATTACATAAAACACTTACACAGTTAAAACTAGATAAAGACCCTATTATCACCAAAGCTGATAAAGGCAACCCGATTGTAATAGTGATTCATAGCCATGGGCGCCCATAAGCTGAATTCCAGGGGGGGCAAACCTCGTTTAATTGGCACTTTTAATGCTATATAATAGAAATCTCAGAACGAAAACATAAAAATAAGGCAACATCATTCAGCCAGGGGGGGGGAGGCAGGTGCCCCCCTGCCCTCCCTTATGAGCGCTCATGATAGCTAGAACTTTCAGCGCGCATTACCAAGAGCAAAAAACACCAAGGGAAACAATTTTCAACGATTTTCTGACATGGGAGGTAATTGGGTCGTTAACCACTCCGACTTTGCTTGTTAGAGCATGACTATTTTTCCACGACCAATGTTTCGCTGTGTGTTTTATTTGTATCATCCCATGGCTTTGTCTAACGCCAAGATATTTTTATTTTATTAAATATTAATAAAAAGAACACTTTCAAAAATAGAGACCTGAATGAGGATTGAGTTGCATAGGATTCAGTTGAATTGTGCTGAATTTAATGGGGTTGGTAGCATGTGCCTCCATGGACACCAAAGGGACAACACCCCTAACCACTTCCCAGCAGTCAAATGACTTAATGAGTTTCGCTTATTAATGAGATTAATCAAAAAAACCTTTTGCACGAAATAAAGTTTTTAAATAAAAAGCAAAGAACTCCATTAAACCAAAAATGAACAAAAATAAAATCAAATACTCTACCAAACATACAACTACAACAAATCAGTATCAATAAATAACTGAAACCCAAAACAAACAGAAATTAAAATAAGTCATGCTCAAAACGAGCAGATTTAATCTGAGTAGGATTCTAAACCTATGGTTTGTAAAAGCCAGAATATAATCGTTACTTTACTGAAAAAAAAATCAAATAAATTTAATTAAAAAAGTATGCATTGTCAGTTTAATAAACATTTGCTGATATTTATTCCTTAAAATCTTAATTATTTTTTGATTTCTTAAAGTTTTAAAAGTAAGAACATTTAAAAGAATTTTTGATGATCTTTTTTGATGAGGTCAACCCAGCTACGCAAGCTCCTTCTCCATCCCTATCTATTCAAAGCCTCCCTTTTTACACCCTCCCAGAAAGTTCCCATTTCCTTTAAATATTTCTTAATGACGTCCTCCCACCCCAGACGAGAACGCCCTGCTTTCCTCACAACGTGCCCTAGCCATTTCAACCTTTCTTTCATTTCATCTGTCAACCTTCATCCGCACAATGTGCCCTAGCCATCTCAACCTTTCTTTCATTATAGCCCTAGAAAGCGGGATTGAACCACATTTTTCGTACAGCCTACTATTTGAAATACGGTCAGTCAGCCGGGTACCTAGAACAATCCGTAGGCAATTTCTCTAGAAAACATCCAGCAAATCTTCATCTGCTTTTCGGAGCGCCAATGCTTCAGAGTCATATTTGACAACTGTCATCATTGTAGCTTCTAAGATTTTAATCTTGGTTTGCAGACTTATTTTCCTATTTTCCAAACTTTTTTTAACTGTGAAAAAAACACCATGAGCCTTGGCTATTCCACATTTAACATCTTCACTGCTCCCTCCGTCTTTACTAATAATACTACCATGGTAAGTGAAGCTCCCCACCTGATCAATCTTTTCGTTTCCCAACGTCACCTTTTCATCTTCAGTTATTCCTAGCCTTAGTTACTTAGTCTTCTTAACATTAATTTTCAACCTATTCTAGCACCCTGAACCCGCAAAACCTCTAAAAGTTCATTCATTTTGCTCACGCTTTCATCTAGGAGGCTTAAATCATCAGCATAATCTATATCCAAGAGAGCTCTTCCTCTCCATTTGATTCCGTGGTCTCCGATTGCCTTTTCTGTGCTCCTTAAGACTAAGTTCATCAAAATAATACATATAAAGGGGGATAGAACACAACCCTACTTAACTCCTGATTTAATGCAAAACTAGCTGCTAACCTCATTTCCTACCTTAACCGCAGCAGTGTTATTCTCGTACCTAGCACTAATCACTTTAATGTATTTCTCTGGTATATTATACAAGGATAAGTAAGACCTTTGCTAAAGCTCTTCTATCAACAGAATTGAACGCTTGCTTATAATCTATAAAACTGAGGACCAAAGGTGTTTGACAACTGAGGTACTTCTCGATTATTAACCTGAGAGATAAAATTTGGTCGACACATCTTCTACCTTTTCTAAAACCACGCTGTTATTCTCTTAAAAGTTTGTCTACAGCATCTCTCAGTCTAAAAATTATCGTAATACTAAATAATTTCCTACGTACAGAGACCAGATTAATACCTCGATAATTACCACACTCACTCTTATCACCTTTCTTATACAGTGGCTTAATTAAGGTTTTCCTAAAATCGTTAGGTACTTCCATTTTTCAAAAATCATATTCATAATCTTCAGTAACCTGTTTCTAACCTCAGAGCCACCATATTTAAGAAACTCATTTACCACACTATCGGCACCTGGAGGTTTATTATTTTTTAATCCTTTTGGTGCTGCTGCTAATTCTTCCTCACAAAACAAATTTTCCTTCACATCCAAGGTATCACAAACTTTTTCATTTTCATTTTCTTGCAAGTCTATCCCAGTTTAGCAAATTCTCAAAATGTTCTGCCCATCTCTCTTTAACTCTGTCCTTATCACTAATTGTGGCCCCGTTCCTATTTTTACTGGGACAAATCAGGATTGACTACTCCCACTCAGTTTATTAACGTGCCAGTACAGTATTTTACTATTATGCTGTCTAGGTGCATCTGCCAGATCCTCAGCAATTTTATCCATGGCCTCCACTTCACACCTCCTTAGTTCATATTTGAATACTTTCTCCGCTTTCTATACCTTGTTTTCATATGATCTGTCACTCAGATCATTCTTGTACAAGCCCCTTCTCCTCTCTATTAAACGGTTCTAGGCGAATACCCCCTCCGGCGAATACCCCGCAGGAAAATACCCCCTGGAAAATACCCCCCGCGGAAAATACCCCCCCCCCGAAAAATACACCCCACGGAAAATACGCCCACCCCCGGAAAATACCCCTCCCCCCCGCAGAAAATACCCCACCGGGGAAAATACCCCCGGAAAATACCCCCGCGGAAAATACCCCCCCCCCCAGAAATTATCCACGCGGAAAATCCCCCCCCCTTCAAAAAAAATACCCTCCCCTGGACAATAAGGCTTTCCAAATTGGAGAATTTTATTTGAGTTTTATTTTTTAAATTTCCATAGGGGGGTGGAATTTTGGTACTTTTGTATTATGCGCCACTCACTCAAGTTTATGCTGCGTAAAATTCGAGAACACACCGGTTTTTTAGTTAGTTTCTTCGTTACTTTAGAAATCAATTTGAATATATATTTGCACATTAGGGGGGGGGGAGGGTAAGCATAGCGGGTCTGCATGCAAAATGTGTTTGGTACAATTATTCTGCATATTAGATAAATAGACAAATAAGTGTATTTTAAAGCCAAATATACGGCCATGAACACAGTAAAATAACACAAATGAATATAGTGAATGGGGGGGGGGGGTGTTTAACTCAGTCAAAAATTAGAACTTATATTTTTCCTTATTATGGGTCAAATTCTACTGGCAGGAAGCCAACAATGGGACAACAAACATTTTTTCCATGGTTTTCCCCTATTCTTCTTTTTTCCTTTGGTTTCCTTATAATTACTATATAGTTCCAAATTTCCAGGTGGGGGCCATGGCCCCCCTGCTCCCCTTGCCGGTGCCCATGGCCTTGTTAAGCCAAAAATGAGTAGAAATAAGTTCAAATAATTTTCCAAGCGTAAAACTACCATAAATCACCATAAATAAATGAATTGAACCCAAAACGAACAGAAATAACAATAAATAACCTATTCAAACTCAAAGTAGCAACAATTAGCATGAGTAGGGCTGACAACGGCCACACCTCCTCAAGACCAGAAAGTAGTTTGCACTTTACTGAAAATAAAATACATTTTAAATTTTTGCACTTTTTTGACTTCAACAAATAAAGAAGTATTAAGATTATAGGGAATAGATATCAGAATATGTATATCAAACTGATAATACACGTTTTATGTTTTTTTTTTAAGTGGAGTGTAAAGTATTTTCTGGTCTGAAGAAGACATGGGTGTTGTCAGCCATACTCCTTTTACTTTTTGCTCGTTTTGAGTTTGAGTAGGCTATCTATTGTAATTTCTGTTAGTTTTGGGTTTCACTTGTTTGTTAATGGTGATTTGTGGTAGTTTTACACTTGGAAGATAGAAAAACAAACTCGTAGAACTTGACATCGGTTTTGTCCGTAAAAACTTAAACAATTTAGAATGTGTTGGTTCCCAAAGCCAACTATCCTTTCAAAGGATAGCTAAACCTTCTTAAACTTTTTGGTGCCCTATGTTTTAGCTTAATTTGGAGGATTTTTTTTTCTTCTTCAATTTTATTTTTAATTTGGCACCCGCTACTGCCAAAAATTGCAGAAGTTCATATGGAAGTCTTTTCAACACAAATGGATTTGTGTTTTTTTTTCTGAGTTTTTAAGACACTTCTAGTGTTTAAATTCCTCTTTTTCCCCTTCCTTAGCACTTTTCAACGAAACTAAAAAAAAACTCAAATATAAGTTTCAAATTTAGAAACCTTATTTTACACCGGGGGGGGGAGGGTATTTTCCATGAGGGTATTTTCCAAGGAGGGGATATTTTCCCGGGGGTTACTTTCCGTAGAGGGGGGATTTTTCGTGGGGGAGGGCATTTCCGGGGAGTTAAACACCCCCCCCCCCCATTCACTATATTCATTTATGTTATTTTACTGTGTTCATGGCCGTATATTTGGCTTTGAAATATACTTATTTGTCTATCTAATATGCAGAATAATTATACCAAACACATTTTGCATGCAGACCCGCTATGCTTTCCCCCCCCTAATTTGCAAATCTATAGCCCAAATTTATTTCTAAAGTAACGAAGAAACTAACAAAAAAACCGGTGTGTTCTCGAATTTTACACATCGTAAACTCGTCCGGGGCAACCAACTGTCTGGCGACCTAGATTCTCACTAATGGAGAACCTTTAAAAACTTTGACTACTCTGACCATGGAGGATATTCCGTCCTTTAAATTAATTTTATCCATTGGAACCCTCAACGTTAGAATGCTTGCTAAACAAGGTAAAATATATCTCGCCTTTAATGGGCTAAACCGACATACATGGGATATTGTGGGACTTTCAGAAAAACACCTCCCTAGCACTGGCGAAGAAAAGATCGGTATTCTGATAGTGTCTGGGAGAACCGATGGCGTCCATCGCCAAGGTGTTTTTGTGATGTCGAGTAAGGCACGAAGATCCCTGATTTCAGTAACGCCTATGTCAGAACCGTTGATTATGATACGAATGCAAGGATTACCGATCAACATCACGATCATACAAGTCTACGCTCCTGACTGCAGCAAACCAGATGAAGATTCTGACAGTTTCTACCTTCAACTGCAAAGCCTAGTTGATACAGTTCCCAAAAAAGACCTCGTTATTGTCGTTGACGTCTTCAATGCTATTGTTGGTGACGCTTTTGCTGGAAACAAAGATGTTTTGGGTAAATTTGGCCTTGGACGACTTAACAAGAGGGGATAATGCCTCATTGAATTTTGCAGGGACAGTGATCTAGCTATTTCCTATACTCTCTTCAATCACAGAGAACGTCGTAAGGCGACATGGACCTCGCCGGAGGGAAAAACCCGTAATCTTATTGATTACTTCCTCGTCTCTAGGCTGTGGAAATCGTTTGTGCTAGATACTGTCACCCTCGCAGGTGGCGATATCGACAGCGACCATTCCCTGGTCGTGTCTGCACTAAAGATACGCCTGCAATCTTCCGCAAAGCTGAATAATAGACCCGCTCGTTTCAACACACATCTTCTCAAAGACTCTCAAATCCGCCAGACCTACATCGAAGAACTGTCTACTCAAATATCGGACCTTCTTTCTAATATTCCTATAACTCTATCTAAAGAGGATATCGATAAACTGGTCACAGACTCCTCTAAGATCATCAGCAAAGTAGCGATGTCCGCCTTAGGAACCAAAAAGGGTGATAAAAAGCCTTGGATAACCAACAAAAAAAAACAACAAAAAGAAAAATCTCAATGAAAAACAAACAACAAACGAGATTGCGGCCAGTGGAGAAAAAAGAAAAGACAAATGCAAAACAATGCGGATATTTCGCCTGTATCACAAACAAGGCGTCTTCAGCACGATAGACAGAAAAAGAACAAGATAAAAAGAAAAAAAAACAAGTTAAACAAGTTAGTTGGTTTGGTGTTCTCACTAAAGTAACTCCATAATAACATCTTTTCCCTACGTGGATCAGTTTGCGCCAATTGTATAATGTTTTTTTTTTTGTGGTGGTTTTATTGGTTTTTTAGCTTTAACTTGTTTTGTTTTTTTTTCTTTTTATCTTGTTCTTTTTCTGTCTATCGTACTGAAGCCGCCTTGTTTGTGATACAGGCGAAATATCCGCGTTGTTTTGCATTTGTAGTTTCTTTTCTCCCCACTGGCCGCAGTCTCTTTTTTTTTTTTTTTTTTTTTTTTTTTTTTCATTGAGATTTTTCTCTTTGTGGTTTTTTTTTTTCATGGCTGGCCAGTTCGGCTCCCAACGAAATCATTTTATTATGTGCTGAGAAACAAAAACACAATAACAGGTCAGATAGAGAGAGCAGGGACAGATATAAGTAGTTGAAGCGTGCTGTAGAAAAAGCCACCCGTAGGGCACATTGCACCTACATTAAAGACAAAGGCGAACAGTGTGTGTCTGATTTTAAGAGAGGCGACTCATACTTCATGTATATGTGAGTTCGTGAGCTAACAAGAAAGAAAAGTCTCAGTTCTTGTGCACTGCTAGATAAAAACGGCTCCCAGATACAAAACACAGAAGGTATACGATCGAGATGGATGGAACATTTCAAGTAAAAGCTTAATCCTGATATCCTTCCAAACCCTGCTGTCCTGGACCTGTTTCCCGTTACTGTCTCAGACCCCAGCCCGCCTTCTCTCCATTCTGAGGTCGAGGATGCCATCCAAGCGCTGAAGACTAAGAAAGCCCCTGTCCCGGACAGAATACAGGCAGAACTGCTGAAAGTCCGGTGCGAACCACTTATAGATTTTTTCCACAAGATTGTATCCGCTGCCTGGCAAAAGAGTCATTTCCCAACTTCTTGGTGCGAAGCCACAATTGTTCCGCTACACAAGAAGGGGTCAAAGGCGATATGTGATAATTACCGTCCTATTAGCCTAACAAGTCAAACTGCCAAGATCTTCACCCGAATTTTACTCCAACGGATCAGAGCCGTGTCATCCTTAGTCATCCAAGAATACCAAGCCGGTTTTCGCCCTGGGAGATCAACCATTGACCGAATTTTCACTGTTCGCCAAATTTTAGAGAAATATCTGGAATTCGGTCGTGACCTGTATCAGCTCTTCATCGACTTTAGGCAAGCATTTGACCTTATTTGGATAAATGGCCTATGACATATCCTCCTCCATTACGGAATCCCAAGAAACCTAGTAGATCTTATCAAAGATATGTACTCCAAATTTGGGAGTCGCGTCATGACTAGTGAAGGTCGCACTGACGGTTTCCAGACGTCCGCAGGTGTCCTTCAAGGATGCCTTTTGTCTCCACAGCTGATAAACCTCTTCCTTACAGCAGTCTTATCCCTGGTGGAAACAACTTGCGGTGCACATATAGGGGGTGTTCAGACATATAAGCTAGCCTACACTGACGATATCGACAAAATGACTGAAACACCCGAGGATCTACAAGCCGTTGCTAACGACGTCCCCGAAGCCACTAGCTCTTTTGGAAGGATCATAAATGTATCAAAAACAAAGGCTATGTGCTTCTCACGAAATCCGCAGGATACAGTTAAGCCAGACCTGAAACTTAATGGAGAGAGTATCCAGTGGGTCAACGAGTTCCCTTACCTCGGTAGTCTGATCACCAGCGACAACAGTCTATCAAAAGACATTAAAAGACGTTATGCCCATATGGCGAGGCAAGGATTTGTCTCTGCGGCTTAAGACACGACTTTTCGATACCCTGATCATCCCCATCGCAATATACTCATGTGAAAAATGGACGCTGAAGGTAAATGACAACCATCGACTTGCAGCATTTGAAACTAAGTGCCTCCGCCGCATCGCCGGGATCACTTACCTTGATAGAATCCCAAATGTCGAATTTCTTGAGCGCCTTAAAGTACAACAAACAATTCTCATGAAGATCCAGCTCCAGCAACTTCGATGGCTCGGTCACGTACAACGGATGAGTCGGTCCCGTCTCCCGAAAATCACCTTCGGAGGCCAAATTCACAGTTCTCGTCCTCTTGGTCACCCCCAAAAAAGGTGGAAAGAAAACTTTGCACGTCACCGCCTCTCGGACCATCTTTGCCTAGCAGAAGACCGTGAAGCATACAAAAGGCACATCCACGCCATTACGAAGAAAGAGGCCCCAAGACGACCTTCAAGGACGGATGGGACTTAAGTCAAGTAATTCAAACTTGATTAAGTGGTGCATAACACACAAGTACCAAAATTCCATCCCCCTACGAAAATTAAAAAAATAAAACTCAAATAAAATTCTCAAATTTGGAAAGCCTTATTTTTCACGGGGGAGAGGGGGTATTATTTTTTTTATTTTGGGGGAGGGGGTATTTTCGGGGGGGGGGGGTGTTTTCCGCGGGGGGAGGGGGGTATTTTCCGGTGGGGGTATTTTCCGGGGCTATTTTCCGCGGGGGATATTTTACGCGGGGGTACTTTCTGGAGGGTATTTTCCGCGGGGGGTATTTTCCGCGGGGGGTATTTTTAAAATTATTCCAATCATCTTCCACAGTGTCAAATTTTAAACTCTCAAGTTCAGTATTCAACTGTTCCTGGAAAGTTTCTGTCAAATTCTTATCTTGGAGTCCAGCAACATAATAACTTCCTCGGAGGTAGTTACCCTTCCGAAATTTCAGCTTTAAATTAACCCTAGACACTACTAGATGGTGATCTTAACTTTTAACATCAATAACTGCACTCCTATATACGCTAGTATCTTTTATGGATCCTGCCAGTCTTCTGTTTACTATAGCATAATCAATAAGGGTTTGCCTTATTGTTGTCCGTGATGTCTTACCATCATGTGAATACCATGTTAACTTATGGGCCATTTTATGACCAAATACCGTATTGGTTATAACTAGATTGATATACCTACAAAATTGCTAAAGTCTGTTGCCATTACTGTTTTATTTTTCTACTAAATTTACCTAGGCTAGGATACCCTCTTTCCCATATTTTTACCGAGCTGGGCGTTAAAATATCCTAGTAAAAACATCATATTTATACCTGGGACCCTGTCTATTTGCTCCTGTAACTGTAAGTAAATTCATCTGAGTCCCTAGTATCTCCGTCAGCCGGTTCTACTGGGGCATATACTGATACCCTGAATTTTTTAGTTATACAATAAGCAATTAGTATCCTATTATTAATACCTTCCAAGCCTAAACAAGACTTAGCAGCTTCATTATTCATCATGAGCCCTACTCCTTGTCTATGTATCCCATCCTTCCTGCCTGAGTAAACAAATTCTATATCCCTTAATTTTATGCTTTCTACCCCTGGAATATGAGTTTCTGAAACTCCTAATAAGTTCAGGTCAAATCGTCTGAATTCGTCAGTCAAAATGTCGATACGATAGTCATTTTTTAACGTCGTAACATTCCAAGTTCCAACTTACCCTTTACCTTCTGTCTAACAATCCTTCAATTAAGCTAATTATCAAATTATCCTTAGGTAAATTATATTCTTAGTTAAAATAAATGTTTCAAGTTAAATTTATTATGAGTACCCAACGGGTAAAGTCAATAGGGTATCGGTTACTAGATGTAGGGGACAAGATATGGCCCCCCAAGACATTAAAGTGGAAAATTTATGACCATCAAGGGTGGCGATGTTACCATGTTGGACCCAATCTGAGCTAACGAAGTAGGGGAGGGCTACTGCCCTTGATGGGGTAACTGGACTGAGTCTTACAACAGCCTCATTGATTCTGTTGGGATTCTCACAACATTCTCACAACAGCCTCACAACAACAAACTAATCTATAACGCTTTTCGTAGTCTTACGGGAGCTGTGATATTAGTAACTTTCAGTATACATTTAAAATTATCCATAGAAATAATAATAATAAAAATAATTAGTTTAAAGTCATTAAACAGAATACAAAATGACGAATTGATTCATCAGGTTACATCTTGGTCTCACCTAGTATTACTCGAAATGAAGAGCATATCAACCGTAATATGGACTCTGGAGATCCAGTTATTTCTTTCTATAAAATGGAGAATTTCAAGTTGTGATACAAATTTTAAAGCGAGTCTGTAGTCTTGATACTAATGAATTCATTCACTTCGAACCTGTCTACAAAATAATCATGAAATGTCTTTTTCAGATCCAAAATGACAGTCAATCACTGAACTGAGCTCATTGTGCGAAAGTGATGCCAACTTAAACGAAAAGATAAATAAGTAAAGCAACAATTTACTTTTATACTGTTAAAAGTGCCATATAAGGATTATTTTTACCTTACTAAAACTCTTATATTGTTTTGTGTTTTCAGTAAAGCGCTAATTTTCTGTAATCTTAAAACATAGGGAAATTTCACCAGTTGATTTATCTGCACTAGTTTTATTGATATTTATGTTAGATAGGCTGTGAAGTAATAATTTTTGTTCGTTTAAGTTTCAACTTGGCTCTTTACTTCTCTCGGAAAAACTTTTTTTTAAATAATCTCTGTTCATTTTTGATTAAAATTTAGTTTAGAAACAACACTACCATGATCTATTTCGGTTTACGGAATAACTTCTGTTCGTTTTAAGTATTAATGTGGCTCTTTAATTTCAGTTCAAGACTTATTTTTTTATATATTTAGTTTCTAATCACCTCCAATCTAGGGAAAATAGTGTCGTTTCTTTTTGTATTTTTTTTAAGAAGAAAAATACCTTTAATTCTTTGTTTTAGAAAATTGAATTTAGTAGCACTTAAGAAAGTAACTCCGGGCGAGTAGCTTCGGCACAAAAGGTTAACTAAGCGCACAGGTTTGCACAACGAAATGCTCGTGGGAAATTTTGCTAGCTCAACAGAAATGTGCCTTAGGCTTAGGGAGTTATTTGACCTGTCCCTAAATAGAAAAGCCATTCATTACTTACAAATGAATCGACATTTTAAAAAAGATAATTTCTTGTGTAGGTACGACAAATGGTATTATAAACTAAGTTGGTTTTTATTTCAATAATTTTGGGAAGAATTACCTGAATTCTCCTACAGAACTGTTTTCATTTGTTTTTCTTCCTCTTTGGATGCACAGTCTTGCGTATGGAAAGAATATTACATTGGAATTGTCAAGTAAATAATTTGAATAAGTAAGTATAATAATAAGTAATCCTACTTTTGATATACAACTTTGAGTGGTTCCAGAACCACATGTCTACACTTCTCCAACCACTATGTGGCAAGGGGTTGAGTTCAGGAGCGTAATTTCCTATGGCACAGAGGGAGCAACTTCCTCTCCCAGACCGCAGTTTTTCCCCAGACCCCAGTTCCCCCCAGGTGAAATTTAGTTTCTCCAAAAATGTTGTAAAAAACTAAGATAAGTCTGCATAATTCAAGCATCCACTGAAGCAGGTCAGTTTTCTTCAGTACATCTTTACCTTTTTTTTTTACCATATGGCTCGTTTTTAAGTTTTCTCTGTCATTTTCTCATTTTCACTTAATTAGGGAAAATTGGCTCCAGATTTTACACCCCCCCACACACACAGGATTTTGACAAAGTTACGCCGTACGTTGTGGTATGGATTTTGGGATTTACTAAAAATGTCGTTGCAAATCATGAAGTGAATGGTGCCTCGTCCCTTTAGAATCAAAATGAATAACCAGATATCTTCCTGATATATTGTTTAAAAAATGAATACATCGTCTTTACAAGCACAGTAAAATTACCCCAGAATTATATTACAGAAGGGGACAAAACCCATGATTGAAAAAAATAAACAATTAGGAATCGAACCCAAGACACTCTAATTTGAAGTCCAACGCTGTACTAACAGAACCACGCCTCTAATAATCATATTCCATATATTGGTTTTGTACCTTATTAGTGAAATGGGAACTCCCCGTGAGGGTGTAAAAAGGGAGGCTTTGAATGGATTGGGATGGAGGAGGGGCTTGCGTAGCTGTGTTGGCCTCAGGCGGCTTGGTGCTGCGGTGAGGTGTTATTAGTAGTAGTAGCAGTAGCAGTAATATCAAAATAATCCGATAATTAAATGATGTAAGAAATATTCATTGGGATGGGGTATAGAAGGCGCATAGAAGGTATCTTTTGTATAGAATGGAGGGGTACAACTTTGAAAAAATGCCAGAAATAAGCACCTCGTATGGAAATTTAAGTATTTACTGAAAATCGTAGAAATTTAAAGATTTTGTGAGGCTGTCAATTTGTAAATCCCCGTAATCTGAACAGATTGGTTAGAAAATATATAGTTAATGCTATGAAAATATCATTGATCTATTAACGTTCTGGATTTCTAACGAATGGGCTTAAAAGTAGAAATAATTGGGAAAAATAAGCGTCCTTTTGAAACAGTAAACTAAGGCAACTGTCACAATATATTTAAATCGAAAAATTAATGCAATTATCTCTTCTCCTGAAAACTTGACCAATGTATTCATTTTGTAATTTTTTTTGTGACTTGTAATAGAAAAAACACCAATCAGTTATTCATAGCTTCGTATTTAATAGAACATCACTGATTAAGTAAAGACATAAGCGTCTCCAACAGTCTCTTACAGTTGTCATCATATAGAACCGATGATGGTAGAAAGGTAGGGATAATTTGCTTGTTAATTCAAAATTTACAGTTTGTGGATTCAAGAATTCTATGGAAGTCAGTAAATCTGCAGGAAAAATAGACCAACTTCGACCCCTTTTCGTATGTCTACTGTCATATGTTGGTACTTGTGTATTATACCAAACACAGTCGAGAAGTTTGCTTAATGTAAGATCTGAGAAACAATTTTCATAGCCACAAAGACAAATGACGGGTGACCGAATTCATTGGACTTGTATAATTTGGGGATATATATTTGCACATTAAGGGGGGGGGGGAGGTTAGGTTACTTTAACCCCACTTCTAATGTACAAATATATAGTCCAAATTATATTACTATAAACGGTATTTTCCCATTATATGGGCATTTACAAGGAAACCAGTCACGAAAACCCAGTTTTGATGGGTTAATCCAAGAGACGGCTTCAGAGTAATGCAATCCATAGCGTGGTTTTCATTGCGTATACGATGTTTAAACTGTTGTTTTTTGGGGTTTATGGGGGGGTACCTAGGTTAGGTTATGTATTTAATATATGCAATGCTTCACCCCCCCCCCCCCTAATGTGAAAATATATAACCCATATTTGTTTATAAACTATTATATATTCATCCTATTTTATTTCATTAGCATTAACCAAACTTGACTTTTAGAAATGCTCATATAATGGGAAGTACCCTATAAACTAAATTATTATATTTTCATCATATTTCATTATGATTGTCCCAAGTTCACTTCTTGAGTGGGTTTGGTATAATATACAAGTACCCATATGTCTAGCCTAAGCTGTTATATTTCACAAGTTATAATATTAGTAATTTTGTTGTAATGTTTTTAGTGATTCTAGTAATTTTTTGAGTAAATTATTTGCAAGCTCAGTGGGTTTTTTTCTCATTTTTTGTATATTGAAATAAAAATGACTTACCATATTTTTTCGCTAGTTATTATTATTTGCTTGGTTTTTGTCGTAAGGGATTCGGTTAAAAACGATTGATTAAACATTCTGCCAAGGATCTTGTTTATAGAATTTCAAAGTTTCAAGTAAGTTTTCAACAAGAAGGGGGCCAGCCATTAACTCCAATTATCGTATCTACTGTTATAGTTCTATGACTATCATTTACATTAAGCCCCATCTTAATTTTTTGAAGTATGGGTCTTAAGGGCTTTAGACCTTAAGAAGCTAAGTCACACTTTACTGAAAGTGGATTTGGCTTTGTGTTACTTCACTTGGAAGATGATTAGAAGAGACTACGGTTTAATTTTCGGTACTACTTTCCTTGTTAGTAGATACCAGTCGATTAGAAGGGGTCACTGTCTTCTTCCCCTCTGAACCATTCCAAATATTGTTGGGTACTAAATGACTAAGAAGTCGAGTAGTCAGGTTGTTGGGTACTATAATGAATAAGAGAGGTAGAACGGTGTTTTATTATATTGTTCTTATGTATAGCTCCCAGGGTAACATTAGAAGAGTTAATAAAGTCTTTCACGAAGTCTTTCAGCCATAAAGTTTGTCCTGCTGACGCAGGATTTTGCCTTTTTGACTTTGCAACGCCTTTTTTTTTATAGCAAATTACTTGAATTAATCAGACTTAGAGATGAGTTCTTTTTAATGCCTGGAGATTAATTCCTGGAGAGTATTATCTTCTTAAGCATTTCCTTAATTCCTCTTAATTCCTGGAGAATAATTTTTCTTAATTCCCGGAGAATATTATCTTTTTAAGCATTTCTTCCTCTTAATTAGTTAGTCTTAACTCGAGATAACCAGTTGGTCGTAACTGGTTAGTCTAACCAGTAACAGTTTACAACCAAAGGATTTAAGCAAGTGGACACTATTATATATATAGACACTATAATTATATTACACCTATATGCCTTATTTAAGACTAGAGAAATGTGGGATTATGAAGCTTGAGGTCTCTTTCTATAACTAGTTTCTTGTAGCTCATTTGAAATTTCTCAAAAGTCTTCTTCTATTGGATAAGCCTTGCTTACTTTCTTGAAGAAGTTAAACACAGTTTTACCTTTTCCAGCTGCAAAAAAGACCAAAATTCATATGAGAGAAAAGATTTATTAACTTTATTAACGTCGTGGGACCCGTACATTCGCCTAATGACGTTATTTTCCAAAGCTGAGTTATCGTTATTCTTGTGATTTGCTAATCAAGACAAGTCATTACATCAATTAAAACAAGGCTTTACTAGAAAGGCTCTTTAATGATCTTCTGCTCACAACACTCCAATTTGCCAAAGGTAAGCCTACAGAAGACTGTAACTTCACTAACTGTGACAGTTATTGCGCTCTGTAGGTTATTAAAAAAAAACAAGTTTTTTTAACTGAAAGTATAGAGCGATATTAAAACTCAAAACGAAAAGAAATTATTCCGTGTATGAAAGGGTCTGTCCCCACCTCAACGCTTCGCTATTTACGCTAAAGTTTTTTGTTGTTTTAAAAAATAAAGTTGTGAGACAGAGTCAAACATTAGTGTAAAGAGCGAGGCGTTGAGGAGGGGACAGCTTTTTTTTAGTTACACATTTCTTTTTAGTTAATTTCTGAACGTTTTGGAACTAATGCAGCTTTGATTTTGGCTCACCGTACATGAATAATTAAAACGAAATTCGCATATTCATTTTTCTTTTTTTGGCTAATTGGCTTTCTCGAAATTTTACTCTGACGTAACTTACGAATTAACTTACGTAACGATTTTCTATATTCATATCTTTCTATTACGTACATTAGGGAGTTCGACCCCTATTCAATACTTCGCGCTTTACGCTAAAGTTTGAATTTTGTTCGAATCACAAACTCCTGAATCACAAAGGCCGGTTAATTAGAATAGATAGCTCTTTTGAAACTACTAAAAAAACTTTAGCGTAAAGAGCGAGGTATTGACTAGGGGGTGAACCCCCTCATATACGCAATAATTTCTGTTCGTCTTAAGTTTTAATGTTGCTTCTTACTTTCAGTTGGAAAAAAACTTCTTTTTTTTATTTAATTTCTGATCGTTTTTTAAATAATGCTGGGAAATCTGGCGCCCCTTTCATAGAAATTTCCCTACCCCCAAGGAAATATCCCCCATCAAAAGATCCTCCCCCATAACCCCTACTCTGACCCCGACCCCCCACTTGAAAAAAATTCCGCCTGAAAAAGCCTGTATACTTGCCAATAACCAATACTGTATGTAAACAATGGGCAAAGTTTATAATTTGCAGCCCTTCCCCCGGGACCAGTGGGGGATTAAGTCATCCTCAAATCATATTAATTAGATTTTCGACTATGCTGAAAAAAATGGCTATCTCAAAATTTTGATTGGGTGACTTCGGGAAAAAATGAGCGTTGGAGGGGGCCAAGTTGCCTTCCAATTCTTTTGGTCACTTAAAAAGGGCACTACAACTTTTAATTCCTGTTTGAAAGAGTCCCTTTACGATATTCAAGG
The DNA here is from genome assembly GCF_049724085.1 of Artemia sp. Qi Xiang Cuo. NCBI lineage: Eukaryota > Metazoa > Arthropoda > Branchiopoda > Anostraca > Artemiidae > Artemia > Artemia sp. Qi Xiang Cuo. The sequence goes on from NC_142804.1 coordinate 5,580,505, forward strand.
AATACCGGATTGGTATGATGATCTCTTGAAAAAAAAAAAAAAACAAATAAACACGAGCCCATAATCTTTCTTATGGCAAAAAAATACAAAATTCCCTATTTTTGCAGATAGAAGCTTAAAACCTCTATAGGATGATTCTCTGATACGCTGCCTTTGATGGTTTGATTTTCGTTAAGGCTTCATTACTTCTAGGGGTTGTTTCCCCCTTTTTTTATAAAACAAAGCAAATTTTCTCAGGGACGTAACTTTTAATGGGTAAGACTAAACTTGATGAAACTTATTTATTTGAAATCAGCATAAAAATTTCATTCTTCTGATGTATCTATTGGTATCAAAATTCTTTTTTAGAGTTTCGGTCACTACTGAGCCGGGTCACTCCTTACTTATATACTTATATTCGTTACCATGAACTGTTTGAAACTGTCAGAAATACATCTACAGTCCAAATCAAAGAGTGAGAGGGCTGAAATCAGCAGTAGTGTTGAAAATAAAAATCAGCAACGCAATACAGTGTTTGGCAATTTTATTTGACCCAGAACTGCTACATAGTTATCTTTTTAGGCTCGTTAAACGCTGGAGACGGCTAGTAAATCAGAATTCTGTCCTCAATAGGCTTTGTAGCTTAAACTCATCTAGCCTAGTTAGCCTACTAAGATCTTATCAAACTAGCAAAGGTCTACTTTCTACAGTTTGTATTTGGATTTTAAATTATAATAGTTCTTGGAAATAAAAAAAGAATTGATTAATTGTCGCTTATAGGGAAATCCCAGCTTCAATCCAATTGTATTGCAGAATTATTACATCAGCTACTTTTTTTTCTAAAATTGTCAGTATTTTTAATAGTCACTAGATGCCATACTATGAGTAGTGATAGTAATCTTTAATTCCTGTCTTACCCTGTTAATATGCCAATGATACAATTGATAAGTTTCCCTTTCTCTTGGTCCAAATCAGGGTCTGGAGAGGAGTGTTAAAGTACCCGCTTCAACTTTTTCCTGCTAATAAGGGTACAAGAAAAACACTTTCAAACTCTTATCCCCACTCCTATCCTGTTAGAAATATTTGGACGATTCAAAGAAAAAAAATTCACTTCCAAAAATATTTCCGTTTTGATAACATCTCAAATCCTGTAAACCACCTTTAATTCCAAGGAAATAAGTTTCAGCTAGGCTTTAATCCTCCCATTTTGAAATAAAAAAATATCCTTTTTAGCGTATACGAAACAAATTATATTTTCTGTTCATTATTTTTCTCCGTTTTTTTAGAGACGAACTTGACTTTCCTATCTTCAGCTTCACATTTTCCTATCTTTAGTATAAATCTCACTAGAGAAAATTTTTTATTAATATTGAACACGACAAAGGATGTAATAGAAAATAAGGGGCTGTGAAATCAGTAAGCCACACTACTCAAAGTACCAAGGACACCAAAATAGTAAAACTAAGGACACTTAGTGACATCTAAGATGGGTCTTCATCTTAGGCCTATCCATGCCTGATAACCCCATTTTCAAAGATTTTTTTTGTTATTTTAAATCTATGAAGTTTTTAAGGTAGTAATTTTGAAGTAGTTAGGATAGAAAATTTTCATCAATGTAACCTCGTTGAGCTGTGAAAGCAAATAAGCAAAACGAACTAGTTAAATTTGGCGACTAACAATTTGCCATCTAAGAAATTGTCATCTAAATTTGCCAACACTTTCCATCCAAAAAGATCGAACATTGACATTCTGTTGATTTTCAAAGATGACTTTGAATTTATTTATTTATAATATTAGAATTTATTTAAGAATTTGTAAATAAGAATTTTAGAATTTAAGAACATATAAGAATTTATTGATTCAAAGATTTATTTATTCGACAGCTTTTTCTACCAAAACTTCGTAGCTTCGTTACCGCGTTATTATCAAAATATTTCATTTTCGACGTGCTTGGTACTTCATCAGAAACGGAGCAAAGTAAACAGGAAAGTTTTAAAACAAAAGTTTCGTCTGATATCTATGAGCATTGCCCATTTCGCGGCCTCTTTTCTTTTTGTCTATCTTCTCGTTTTCCTCTCTTAGGTGTATTTCAAAGACGGCAAGTGCCATTTCTGTTGCTTCCTTGATGGATGTTGTTCTTGGTGGATTATCTTCAGCTTGAACCTCCTGCAAAAAATAAGACATGACAGTGTGAAGAAATATCAGAAAGTTAGGACGACTGACCAGTTCAGAAACAATATGGACATAACTTTTCTCTTAAAACTAATGAATATATATATATATATATATATATATATATATATATATATATATATATATATATATATATATATATATATATATATATATATATATATATATATATATATATATATATATATATATATATAATATATATATATATATATATATATATATATATATATATATATATATATATATATATATGATTTCCTATAATTGAAATCATATTGATATAGCTAAAAGTAAATTAATTAGCATGACCTAGCCCCCCTTCCCTCTTGAAAAGTGCCTGAACAAAATATATTCATCAATAAACAACTTTTCAGAATGGGATAGAATTTTCAGTAAACTGTAATTCTTAGTACTAGCATCACTTAATGTCTTGAGTCTAAACTTCAAATCCTATAAAAATGACCAGGAACAAACTCCTATTTAGGTAAGATATTACTTTGGAGAAAGAATCTCACATCCTTGATGATTGTATGTAAATTTGTGACGAGAAATAGAACTACCCTAGTTTTTAAATAAGGGGCCTACAGTCGGCACCATTTCTTGATGTGGATTTAAAAATGATTTAGCTTTCGGAGTTAGTAGGTCAATGAGCCTTCCGAGACATTTTTGAATTAATGTTTTAATTATAAAAAATTTGCGTGATTAATTCTTGTGTTATGGATTCTGGTCGAGTTTATGGTGAAAAAATGATCATTCACAGTTACCACGTTTTTTGGTGCAAATTACAACTGAAAGCATGTCGCAAAATTGGTTGTTCCAGAACCGACATAAACCCAAGGACCAAAAAAAAAAAAGAAAAGGGTTTTACAATGAGTGAAATTTCCCTTAAAGATTGCATTTTACCTAAGCATATTCTTTAATTGCAAGAAGGGGGGATAGTGAGTCACTTGATTGCAATCATGCCTTACTGTGGACTAAATTAATTCACGTTAGTTCCTACTTAAACAGAATGTTCCTCTAAAATTACACTTTTAACGGCTCTTTGGAGGTATCCCGCCAACTTCTCTAAATATTATGCAACCAATTTAAAAAGAACTTGGTTGACGATACTTAATACCAAAGTATGCAAATTGAAAGAAAAAAGAAACAAATAACGTTTCAAAATCGGTCGCCATAATGTATAATCGTATAACGTACAAATTTGTCGCCATAAACCGACAAATTTACTGTATATTTGTTGCATAAAAGCGAATATATTGACACCTTATCAACCGAAATATAAGTAAAAAAAAGAGAATCTCATTTTTTTTGGCTCAATACAGATTGGTTTAAAGAGGAAAACCGGAATCTTCTTCTGAAAACCACCATCAGGAGACTAGATCAGATTTATTCTGACTTCAAAGTTTTTTAGGGTGGGATTTTTAGTTTTGATTTCTCCTTGAAAGGGGCGTTGTTTGGGAGGGGCAAGGGGGGGGGGCAGTTGCCCCACCAGTAATATGGAAAAAAATTATTATTTAGCCCATGCTCCTGGAATATCCAAAAGTAGACTCCTCTTGCCCCCCCCCCAATGAAAATGTTGTATATTCGCCCCTGCTCCTTGCAAGGCAAAACTGATCAAATTGAATAGGTGCCAGGATTGGATTTACCATAAAGAAAAATTTGGTACACCACCAAAGTATTAATACACCATTCTGCGGATCGATTCTGAAGTTGTGTTAATACAACTTTGCTGGCAGATCGAAATTCAGTAAATTAATCATATCACGCTAAATTGGATGTTAACAAGGTCTGTTTTGTGGATCCAATTGGTTGAAGACCTTATATTTTGTAAAGGGTCATTGGCAGAGTAGACGTTGGGTCTTTAAGAGTTATGGAAAATAATTGTTTCCCTAATCCAGTAGCTCTGGGTGGAACAGTGATTCTTCAAGCATTGGGGTCAAAAAGTCAAACTATAATACAAGGATTTGAGATTAAAGGGAGTGGCCAACATCCACCCTCTTATGCACGGAAGCTGTATGTTTGTTCTAGGTTTTAATATCGCTCTTGGCATTCCTATGAAAAAAAAGTTATTGTTTAATTTATTAGTTTAACGAAGACAAAAAGGTAAAAATACCGTGACAAGAAGTGACATGACAAAGGTCAATAGAGAAACTAGCACTTCGATGTGGCACTAGGATAAACAATGAAAACAATTATGCAGGAAAAATAGTACTGCATGTCAACTTTACTTGGCAATTACAGTCTTTGTTTAGAGAACGTTTTGTGTTTTTTTTTCAATTGATAAGTGAACTACATTGTGAGCACCCGTCACGAGATAGTACGAAATGATTTCAAGATATTGAGAGAGAATTAAGCAGTTTTTTGGGAATACTTGAACATCCAAAAAATATCAAGTTCTTCAGTAAAAGGCCGTTTTTTACCGTTGTATGACTCTGAGCAAGGTTGCCAATTCATAATATTTACGACAGAGCCAAGGATTTTTTTTTATTGAAAATTAAAAATAAGATCTTTTAGAAATTCTAGGGGGAATATTTTTAATGTACAAAAAATGGTATTTTTTTAACTCCAAGAGGACCAATAAATGCTCCCTATGTCTGAGGATCAATGCTGATCCAATTTGAGCTAAGACTTCATAAGACCTACCGTATCTACGGATACAATCTAAAAGAAAAAAAACCTTTCGGTTTTAGAGGACAAACATTCATGTGGTATATTTTAGATTTTATTGTTCCTCTTAGATTTTGAAAAATACTATTTTTTGGTATTTTGACTAAAAAAAAAATCAATATAACAAAAATACTTTTCAAATTAATTCGAAAAATACCTTTTTTTTCCTTAAAAATGAAGAAAAATCCTTGTCCCTCCCCTATATTTCCTGAATTGACACCCCCTGTTGATGGAGGAAAATATTTGTAAAAAAAATATTTGTAAAAATGTTTGTAAAATTCTTTTGGCTGAGATGATTCTCTTCCTGATTTTTGGATTGAAAATACAAAAAAAGACATTTTCCAAACTTTATGGTGGGTAAGTCCCTTCTAATTATTACCCTATTCAAATATTGCTTTCAAACTTCCGTTTTTTAGAGATTTGGCCATTTCCTCTTGAGAACAGTTACTTCTTACAGATTCAGAACTGCTCCCTAATTATGGTTCAGTACCATGTGTAATATAAAGGAGATAAACTATACCTTCTTGGGAAGAAGGCCATGAAAACTGGAGAGAATCTCATAACTCGAATTGCCATCCATTATTTTTGGCTGCGTGCTTTGAATATGTCGCCGTGACTTTTTAAATTTTCTACGTCTATTTGTTTCATTCTGCTTATTTTCAAATATCGTCTGTGATTGGAAGGCAGCTAATGCTTTTTCAGCCGCATCCTTTAGCGCGATGCTTAGTGGTTTATCATTGAAGTTGAGCTCCTGCAAGAAAGTATTTTAAGTAAATATTTGAGATATATGCGTCAAGGAAATAATTCTAACAAATGGACTGTGATAAACCAACTGATAGATAGATTTATATTCTGCGTTTGATCTTAATTCATTGGGAACTATATTGTTAGTGCTTATTACATCTTAGAACTAAATTTTAGCTCTTCTGTTGTATTGAAGAGAAGAAAACAGTATGAACAAGGACATGTCTCATTGTACTGGTATATCTTCGCTTTGTTTATATTTGTACTTTGTACAAATAAATACTGTACAATGTGTACTTTGCTTTCAGAAAAGCAAAGAAACACCCAAAAACTCTTATATTTTCCCTCCAATTACCGTTAAACAAAAGGGAATCGATACGTAAAACCAATACATATCAATCCGTTTTTGTTTTACGGTTATCAGAGAGGAAATAAGAAAATTGTGAGGATTTTATTTTCCTCTTCTGAAAATTTATAATCATGAAGATACTTCCTTTTGATACCCGACTGATGATATACACAGCCATTTTCAGTCGAAAAAATATACCTAACAATCATACAAATAACTTGAACCAAAAACCATGAATAGGGCATTGCAGGAGCCTGAAAACAGGCTTCATCAATTTTTAGTTTCAAGATCATGCGCCATGACCGACTTGCCGAAGAGAAAAAGAGAAATTTCTTTCCTTTTTAATCAACGGTAAAAAATGTGCTTTGGTTTCACTGGCTTACATCTCTGGCACGTTTTCATAAGCTTTCTTAGGCTCATTGTTTCTAGAGGGGCAAACAGCCACACCTATAAGAACAGGATTAGCTTTAAGCCCTTTTCCGGGTTAGCTTCAAGCCGGTAAAAAAAAAAAAAATTCCATCTCATTGTTTCTTCTGTAAACGAAGTCTAACCCAGTAAAGTGCTGGAAATTTTTTCGGCAAAAGAATCTTGACAATTTTTTGCCTTTTTTCTGTAGCTTGACGGTCCCATTAAAATATTTTAAGTGAGATAGTTTCTTAAACTACCGTTAAAAAAATAAGGGGCTTGAAATTTGATCAAATAACAGATTTAATCGATATAAATTGACTTGTTAATAATCTTTTATTATGATAGTTTTATTTGTTTTCTGCGTTTGATCTTAGTTCAATGAGACCTATATTATTAGTGCTTATTACATGTGTTTTATCACATGCATTAAGTGTTTGACCGAGGACATATTCTTATGTGTTGGTATATCCTTGCTTCTATCACCTTCATTTACAAGAAATCATTACATATTATTAATTCTTACTAGAAAATTTAAAGCTTATGTTTGGGGGGGAGAGGGCTTGACCACAAATGAATTTACGGGTAAATGTTCATAAGACTACTGTGATCATTCCCTCTTCGTAATTTTACTGCCAATCAGTAGGCTACTATGTCTGTAGAAAACTAAGATTTGTTGGCAACCTCCAACTTTATTCTTTCAAAAAGTTCAGGAAATTTCTTTACTTCAGCTCAGAGATCAATGGGCTCTAAGTGTGGCTGAAATAGCAAAGTCTAGACGTAATACTGCTGTTAGTAAAAAAACAGTCTCTTACAAGAAATACTGACGAACCAGGGATTTACTTAATTAATCAGATAATTGTAGCATTGCAATCAATCGTGCGTTTTCCAATTAAGATTTAATCCAGTCGTAATCGACTTTCTCTGAAAAAATTTATTCGTAATTCTCCAATTATAGCAATTAATCTCTTAAATATACTGGAGAGAAACAATTAACTAAAAGGTTTGACGAAAAGGTGTCACTGTTACAGTAATAACTTGCTGCTGAACAAGAAATCGTAAAAATGGTAACCTAGGAACACCAATAGGGTTTACTTGTTTTGATCATACGTTGGAGCTTAACATAGGTATCACATTCAATGAAGCTGACAGCATTACGTCCATCATGGCCAAGGTCTGGTTTGTTTTGGTAGAAGTAGTTAGGTAGCATCGGACCTTCTCCACAAGCATGGTTTCATTTCAGCCATGATTTACCGCGCTGGAACTCAGAGCAAGTGTCAGACCATTGTATTCTAATGCTCCCTTTTATTCTTCAAAAAACTTTCCAAAAGGGTGGATGTAAGCAATTCCAAAAAGCTTCTGTTAATAGAGCTAGTCTCATTGCTTGAGCCGATTGCCGAACAGGCAATTAGAGTTCAGTCCGCAAGAAGTATCATATCACTTTTACTTACGTTACCAATCATGGATCTGATGAAATTGCTTCAATTAGATCCAGAGAGCTATCCACGCAACAGGTTTGTTTGACATCTAGCCATTTTAATTAATGGGGCTGTGAACGGAAGAACTTCCCAGTTAAATTACCGATAAGAATTTCACCCTTGCAACAATAGGTGATCCGTGTTCCCAGCTGAAATACTACAGTGTAGTTAAAGCAGAAGAAAATAACATCCTTTTACAAGCTCCTTTTGAATCAGCTCCGTTAAAAACCAAAGAGAACAATAATTTAGAAACGATTGTATACCCTAACCCGACTTGTCAGTTCTTCTGAAACATCTCATTAAAAACTCCGAGGGAGCTCCCAAATTCAGTGATGCAATAATGCGCAACTTTAAACACCAATGTACTATCAACAGCCTTCAAATCAGCGAAGGAAAAACCAAAATCTTTCGCTTTAATCCTGTTAAGAGGGACTTTTTCAGTCCTTCTCCACCGTATCCTAGTGTATCTTCGGCAGTAATTCTCGGTGTCACATGCAGCGTTGACTGCTCGTTTAGTACTCGTGTTGATGCAATCACTAAAAAGGCAAATGGCACCATGTGTACCTTTGTCTTACTATGTCGTTTCGGTATTTCTGTGTCCCAACTTAAGACGGCTTATCTTACATACATCCGACCAATTCTAGAGTGTGCTTGCCCTGTATGGGACCCTCAAGTCAACAACACAAGTTACCTAAGCGATCAACTTGAGTCACTACAAAAAAGAGCCTTTAAAGTTATTCTTTCAGATGCATCTGTAAGTTATGAATCGGCATTATCTGTCCTACAACTACCGTCCCTTCACGAATATCGTTTGGGTTTGATCTGCAAATTTGGCCAATTTCTTCTTAGCAACAAAAAACATAGAGAGATTCTACCATCAGATATGAAGAAAAAAATAAACACAAGGTCAGCTAACAAAGTGAGACTGGAATTGTCCACTCCAAGAACAAACCGTTTCACCAATTCGTTCGTTCCTTTTTACATGTCAATGTTTTATAAGTTATAGTCTCGTATTTTTCTTGTTTTCGTTGTAAGTACTAGCGCCATTTATTTGGAATTTTTATTCTAAATTATGATTGCTTGTACAAATAAAACTATTCTATTCTATCAAACTGTTTTCTCTTTTGTGTTTCAAGAGATTAAAATCCATTTTAGCAAATGTTATAATAGCTAAAATTAACAGCGATATAACACGGAAATAAACCGGTTAGTACGTTAGGAAAGAAGAACTGACAAATATCCAACTTTAGCATATTTTAAAAGAAATTTCTTGGGTTCCTGGTGTCGAGAAGGTGTTCAGCGTTGCAGGAAAGATTATCGTTTTACAGGGGACAAAAAAAAAAAAAAAAACATCTAATTTTTGTTTCTGATGCACCTTTTTTAGATGTTTGCTATATGTTTTTAGTAGGCTAGTTACCACTTTGAATCCAAATATATTTGCTAATTAAAAGTGTTTTAATCGAACTGAAATTGCTTGAAAAAAAATTATACAAGCTAATAATAGTAATAATAAAAATAACTCTATTATTAAGCTAATAATAATAATAATACATATAGAAGCTTGGACTCCATCTGTTCAAAAATGGCAGGTGTTATGGCCGATTTGACCAGTTTAAGTAATATATTAATTGCAAATCTGTTAAGTGCTTTGTATAAAAAGTTTTGATGAGGATTGGAGAGGTTTTAATAAATCGCGTCTTTCAACTAATTGGAGGAGCGCAATCACACGTAAAGTTTCGAAAAAATTATTAATAAACAGGGTTTGTCCGGAAAGTAATAGGACTTATTTTCTTCTGCCACAACTGTACTTCAAAGCGTACGCGTGCCGACTGGATTCGGTAGAGGGTGTTCCTAGCTAACAAACGATCGGCTGGTCAGTTGTCTCCGAGCCCCTGGAGAGTCACGACAGGCATTTTTGCATGAGGTGTTTCTGTGAGTGGTGCATGCATTTTTGCGTGACGTGTTTCTGTGAGTCGAAATGCAGTGTTCGTTAGAGCAGAGGTACGCTATTAAATTCTGTGTGAAATTCGGTAAATCTGCGACAGAGACGTTTGATATGATCAAACAGGCTTACCCAGATGTTGCTTAGCAAGAAGTGCTCTGTTTGGTGGCACCGGGCGCTCTTAGAGGACCGGGAAGAGGTCACCGATGAAGATCGTGCTGGAAGACCTTCGACAAACACCGACAATGTGACTCGTGTGCGCAAAGTTTAGAACTCAGACCGTTGACAAAGTACTCGTTTAATTGCCCAAATGTTAAATTTACCAAAATATGTCGTTCTTGACATTGTAACAGTGCATTTTAACATGCGCAAGGTGTGCGCAAAGATAGTCCCAAAAGTGCTTACTGAAGACCAAAAATTGCGGTGAGGGTAGGTGTTCCAAGAAAATTTGAACATGTCTGAAAGTGATCCTCAATTTTTGAATAGAGTAATCAGAGGTGACTCCTGGATCCTTGAGTACGATCCCGAGACAAAGAGGCAATCTTCCGAACGGCAATCGTCGGTATCTCCTCGCCCAAAAAAGGCAAGAATGAGCAAATCCAAAGTGACAACGATGCTCATTGTCTTTTTTTACATCAAAGGCATCATCCACCATAAATTTGTTCCTCCTGGACAAACCATCAACAAGTTTTATGTGGAAACTCTCAAGATGCTCAAACGAAGGGTCAATCGGGCCCGACAAGAGATCGCATCCGACTGGAGGTGGCATCACGACAACGCTCCGGCTCACACCTTCTTTCTCGTGAACAGCTACATGACCGTGGCCAGAATCCCAACGCTTCCGCAGCCACCCTACATCCCATATGTGCCCCCTTGAATTTTTTTCCTTGCCTGAAAAGACCGTTGAAAGGCTAGCATTTTGAGACGACTAAGGGGATCGAAGCAGCATTCACCGCGGCTCTCAGTGTTTTTTTTGGAGAATGCATACTCTGATGCCTTCAATGCTTGAAAATCGCACTGGCAACGCTGGATTGATGCAGAAGGAGCCTAGTTTGAAAGTTTCCAAAGAATTGTAACGATTGACTCAATATTTGTTTTTCAAATCGACTCAGTCCTATTACTTTCCGGATAAACCCTGTATGCCTCCTAGCCTAAGACCTTTAAAACTCACAAACAATTTTTGTGAAATAACCATAGGCCTATACTCATTAGGGTGAATAAAATAATTATCAAAACTATGAATAGCTGGTTTAAATATTTCTGAAGCTTTTTTAGCCGCATTATTTTCGGAAATTTTTTTTCATTTTTTGTTTTTCTTCATTTACGATCTCATTCCAATTTTCATAAATGATATTGGAGCACATTGTATATTCAATTAGCACAAAGAATTAAGGCTTCTATGTGTTTTGTGCTATTCCCCTTTATATGGATTATTTTGATGGACTTTGTCTTAAGGAGTACAGAAAGGCAATGGGAGACCACGGAAACAAATGGGGAGGAAAACGCTAGAGGTTTCGCGAATTCAGGGTGCGAGAATAGGTTTAAAAATAAATGCTAAGAAGACTAAGTCACTAAGGCTAGGAATAAGTGAAGATGAAAAGGTGACGTTGGGTAATGAAAAGATTGATCAGGTGGGCAGCTTCACTTACCTTGGTAGTATTGTTAGTAAAGATGATGGGAGCAGTGAAGATGTTAAAAGTAGAATAGCCAAGGCTCAGGGTGTTTTTTCACAGTTAAAAAAAAGTTTGGAAGAATAGGAAGATAAGTCTGCAAACCAAGATTAGAATATTAGAAGCTACATTGATGACAGTGGTCAAAAATGGCTCTGAAGCATGGACTCCCCGAAAAGCGGATGAAAATTTGCTAGATATTTTCCAGAGAAATTGCTTAATTTCTTAGAACTAGCGATATGCAGGATATTAGAGTTTTGTATTTCCCTTATTGTAAATATCTTTTGTATTTGTCTCAATGGTATAGAAACCGTAAGATTATTCGAATGTTTAATGCAACTGATATATTGACGTCATATATTAAGCTGGAATCCAAGTTAAAAATGAGGCCTGCAAGCGGTTGGTTCCTTTTCATCCTCTTGTGCGATTGTTCTGATTTGCATTTGTAGTTCTTTATATTGATATTGTTTTGCTTGTGTTTTGTTTTTCATGTGCTTTCCGTTTCTTTGCTTTTGTTACTCCACTTTTTTATAATGTTAGTGGGTGAAAAATAAATTATTACTATTATTAAGGATTGTTCTGGGTACCCGGCTGACTGACCGTATTCCAAACAATAGGCTATACGAAAAATGTGGTTCAATATCGCTCTCTAGGGCTATAATGATAGAAAGGTTGAGGTGGCTAGGGCACGTTGTGCGGATGAAGGATGACAGATTGCCGAAGTTTGTTCTTTTCGTCCAACCGTCTAGGGCTAAACGGAAAGCAGATTGTCCTCGTTTAGGGTGGGAGGACTTCTTAAAAAAAGATTTAAAGGAAATGGGAACTTCGTGGGCGGGTGAAAAAAGGGAGGCTTTGAATAGATTTGGGTGGAGGAGGAGCGTGTGTAGCAGTGTTGGCCTCAGGTGGCTTGGTGCTGCGCTGAGATGTTAGTAGTAGTAGTAGTATTAGGGCTTCTTAAGGAGTGAACACAAAGCTCCAATTCCAATTCTTTTATGGAAAATTTACAATTTTCGAATTTTATTCCACCATAGAAATGCATTTAGCTTAAATATCAAATGAATCGAGTTTGATGATTTTATTTCACAAAAGTGAATTTACTTTTCTTTATCTATTTGCTAGCATTACCAAAGATTGTACAGATTGCCAGTTATTGTCTTTGTCGGCCGACCGTCTACGGCCAAGCGTAAAGCAGGCCGTCCCAGAATGGGGTCGGAGTATGTCGTAAGAAAACATTTAAAGGAAATGGGAACTTCCTGAAAAGAAGTTAGGAGGGAGACTTTGAATAGGTTATGGTGGAGGATGAGCCGGCCCAGCTGTGTTAGGCTAAGGTGGCTTGGTGCTACAGTGAGTTTTTAGTAGCAGTAATTTTATTTTTGCTAGGATATGTATCATTTCTGCTGCTTTTCGAATCCTGATTTATAGAGATTTGGACATTTTTCCTCAAGAATGGTTAACTTCTACAGGCCACTCTTTAAATATAGCTCATTATCATGTAGCATTTGAAAGAGAGAAATATACCTTCTTAGGAAGGGGATCCTGAAAACTATGAAGAATCACAAAATCTGACATTTCATCTGCTCTTTCTCCATGAGCTCTCTGCAATATTTGAACTGTTCCCTGGGAAATTGAAATTTCTCTTTGTGTATCTTTTCCATTTACCTTGCATGGAGAATCATTAAAACTGGAGATAATCTCAAACTCGGACGCTTCGTTTTTTATTTCGTAATGTACTTGTTGCAAGTTTTGACTAACTCCCTGTGATTTTATAACTTCTCTCCGTACATTTTTTTGATCGTTCTTGGAGAAAAAGTCTGGAAAACTGGGAATAATCTCAAAATGTGGCTTTTCGTTCGTTATACGTTCCTGCTGCAGGTTTTGAACATGTCGACGTGATTTTTTGGCTTTTCTGCGCTTAGTTTTTTGACTTTTCTCGTTTTCAAATGTTATCTGTGACTGAAAGGCAGCAAAGGCCTTCTCAGCCGCAGCATTAAGAGTATTTTCGAACGCTTTCTCAGCCGTTTCACTAAGGTCACTGTCAAATTTGAGCTCCTGCAAGGAAATGTTCATATAAATATTTGGAACAATTAAGTCAAGAAAACATTCATAATAAATAGACAATGATTAACCAAGAAATAAACAAGAATATAAACTAATAATAATCTTCGGTGACAAGGGATAATCTAAAGCGAAATTTTGAGCATGGCTTAAAATTAAAAACCACCCGATAAAAACAGCATCCAATGGGCCTAAAACATCTTTCATAGTTTTTTAGCTTCATTTTTATGAGAACGGATCAATAAGAAGGAACAAAAAAGAAAAATTGTATGTATGATCTAAAGCTAAAAACAAAACGATGAACATAGCATTAAATGGGCGTACAGTTCTCTTTTATAGTTTTTTACTTTAATGATTGTAGGCCCTGACTAATCAATAGCAACAAAAAAGAAAAATTAAAAGCAGGAAATCAAATGAGAAACCACTCTAAAAATACAATATCAAATCGTCCTTAAAACATATTTCAAGGTTATTCATCTTCATGATTTATACTCTCGATCATTCAGTGGGAGCCAAAAAGAAAAACTGTGATCATTAATTAAAATTAAACGCACATCGATAAATAGAGGATTCAAATTGCCTAAAGATTTCTTCTAAAGTTATTCAACTTCATAATTGTGGGCCATTTCCTTGCTTACCTTCCAGTGGCGGATCCAGGGGAGGGGCGAGGGGGGCGTGTACCCCCCTAACGTAGTGTACTTTACTTAATTATTGCGTTAATTAAACTTGCTCTTAATGCAAGTTTATCGGTTTAACCTATTTTGCACCTCCCCTCTAAAAAAATCCTTGATCCGCCCTTGTTACCTCCTAAGAATCTTAATATTTTTAATTGTTGCATTGTGTAGGCTATTATGACAAACTGCGAAACCATTAGCTACGATCAAATTAACCTTATAGCTGTAATGAAGGAAATTTCAGTATGGTGCCGTCGAGAGTAATTGGTAATCATAGGGAAGTAATAATATTCCCCTGTATTTTTGGAAAATAATTTTTTGAAACATTTTCAGTAACAAATGACTTTATTTAGTTGTTTCAGCGAAAGAGATGACAATAGCAATAACATTTGCCCCTCTTTTAGATGTTATCCCCCCCCCTATCCTTTCAAATATTCGTGAATTGACACTAGTGTTGAGTCTAACTTGTAAAGAGCAATGTTTAAAATTTGTAGGCTTCCACAATACCAGAGTCCAGTAGCACCAATTAAATAAAATGTAGGATGAGGGGTAAGGATTTTGAAGATAAAAATAAAAAAGGTAGTTTTTAAACTTAAGAAGGTTTTTGTAAAGATATAAAGTATTTTTTTTTAACTAGCCTACTCTCCGATTGTCATCCCTGACATTGAATAAGGTAAATAATTTTGCCATACAGGGGGCTTCAGTTCCAGTCTTACCCCCCTAAAAATAATAGTATTTGTAGTCGGTATAGTGTGTACTGCTATGATTAATTTAACGCTATAGTTAAATGGAAGGAAATCTCAATTTGATGTTCTTGTGAGTCAATCAATTCGTTGGGGACTAAGAGGGGGTGTACCTCCCTCTAGTCAAGCCTTTTGGGCTATTTTCAGTGAGAAGTACCTTAGTTAGGTATTTGCGCCAATCTTGAGATCAACTGATGAAAAATTTATGTAGAGGGAGTAGGACCATATCCATTGTTTTGTTGGCGGGGGGGGGGGGTTCAAACGAAAACTTAACAAACAAATCAAAAATTGGTTCATATCCGTTTTTATTTAATTTTTACGAATATTTTTTGGTGGGGGAGGGGAGGAGGCTGAAACTCCTTAGCCTCCCCTGGATACTACTTTGACATGAAGGGATTAATGATTTTCAAGGAAAATAATGAAAAGATTTTTTTTCAAAACCAGATGAGGTTATTTTCTGATAACACAAAAAATGCATGTTTTCAAAATCAGGCCCTCTCTCCAGTTGGCATCCTTGATATTGTCTCTGTTTAGTAAATAAATAGTGTTGCCTCTGGATTCCAAATTATAGCTGTAAAAAAAGGATTTACCTTGCAAACATCACCCATGTCATCCACATAAACCCACCCATCAAGCTCAAATTCAGTTTCAAATGATATATTAAGCTCCATTATTGTGCTATTCTCCCAATGCTAAAACACCAATTGCTAAACACGAAATCATACTCCTTTCGTTTGTATTTACCTTTCTGTAGCTTTTTGTCCCAATTAAACAGATGAATAATGTAAACTTAAGAATTAATTGGACAAACTCCTCTGAGTCTCATTAAGGTTATTTAATTCAAAAGATGAAATGAGGAATAATAATAAAAAAAATGACCTGTATTTGCTAAATTTTTGACAGTACTAAATTATAAATGTCCTATATGTAGATATTTTGAGTGGGGCTGTCCTATCAATATTAAAAATATTCATATTTTGTACTGTCAATAGGTGTGATTAGCATATACATCAGTAATGTTTTGTTTAATTGTAATCGAAATTTGTGTTATCAGTATCTGTATGTTTAACATATGCAAATTATGTTATGTTATTATCAATTCCTCATGTTTAGAATTTTTCAGAGTGGTTCACTGGTGGATTTCGATTTACTTTTAAATTGAAAACCTTTTTTAAATATTTGTATTATCCGCAAAATACTGGAAGAGTTCGAGTATTCAAGGGGGGATCAAGCCCCCCTTTCTTATTTACGCGCCTGCTTATAAGACTAGATAAATATTCTTATTTATTTTTTTAATCCCACCTCCTCTCCTCTCGGTCACCTTCAAATTTTCTTTAAAACTATCTAATAATTTATCTAATGTCACCTACTCTTTTCTTAATAATAAAAAAAAAACTTCTTCAAAAAATTCAATTTAGCCTATTAAAATTATATAAAGATTGAGCATTCCAAAATATACCAGGGTATAAAAACAGAGGTATACTACATGGCAATTTTCTTATACCTTTTAGGTTCATCCGATATCTCAGGCTGCCCTTCCCCCTTAGGGCACCCCTTCCATCGTAACCTTAAATTACACTTTTCATATCCTTTTTCATCAATCTCTAATTCCCCCGATATATAATTCCCACTTACCCCCGTCCCCCAAAATAAGAATATAGAAAAAAAAATCTTATTTTTTAGGGTGTTTGCACTTCAAGCGGTGAGAAGACCTGAAAGAATGGACAAAGTTCCAATAGTATTATTAGTAAAAAATCCATGTAAAACAGTGTTTCAGCGGTAAATAATTGGGTAACGGTTTGGGTAATAAACTGTGAGCAAGGAATGACCTGGGCTAACAGTAAGCGACACTGCAAAAAAATTTGTTTCTATGACAATAAATACATAAAAGTAATTTGTTTTTTTTTTTGTGGTGATTTCAAATAGCCTATATAAAATTCGACAAGCTTAAAGTTTCTCACCAAAAGGTACGAACCTGAGAAACTTTTCCAGATTTTCAAAAAAGGGAGGAAACACCCACAATAGGGCAAGCCCCATTTGTATTCATTTAAAGGAAATTTGGGCATGAAAGTTCACTTTTGAGGATCCAATCACACTCTTCCACTGAAATCAAACCTCCCTGTAATGCCCCTTCAGAAATAAAACTAAAACCCTTCGTCCATTTTTCATAGGGAGCAAGTATGAAAATCATAATAAATTGCTATGTGTCCTAATTTCCCGTTTGTGACAGTGTGTTTCCCCGCCAGCCAGTAGGCTATACATCCACAGAAAACACTTTTGTAGATGGCACATTTGACAAACGTGTAGATTAAAACGTCACCATATAAAGTTAATGAAGTCATAGGAAGTACAATAGAGCTTCCTAAGTAAAGAGTGAAGTGGACTCTATGTATTTTTTTTTTTTTTCACCAAGGCACTTTGAATGAATGAGTTGTCGCAGAAACTTTAAAAGGAGCTCAATCGATTGAAAGTTCCTTAAGTCAAACGTGATTTAACGGCCACCAGCCCCTCCTCCCATGCCACTTTTTCCCTCAAAGACATCTTATACAAATTTTGTGATAGCCAGTTTTGTTCAGTAAAGTGAAAGGTCAGCATTGTGTTCTGCATCTTGAATGTTAAATAATAATAATAATTTGTATTTATAAGCCTTTTAAAGCCATATACATCAATACAAAATTTCCTACTGTCACAATATAACGGGTAGTCCTAGATCTCATTAACTCACGAAGCAGCCTATCTTCCCCATCCGGGATAATTGATCCCCTTAAATGAATAAGCTGCTTACATCGGAGAAGGGAATGGCTCAACCCATAATCATTCTCCCCACATCTCAAGCAACTAAACCCGGCCTCCAGACCTTCCTTCATTTTATAAATTGTCTTCCATAAATTGGAAGACAATTAGCTCGAATCTGAATCTAAATCCTCGGATATGAAATGGGCAATCTCAGCTTAAAATAAAACTCCTGTTCAAAATTTCCTTTTACTTCTTTATACAAAGTAATACTCGGAGATTTATCCACAGCTGATTGCCATAGTTGCACTTCTTGGTCTTCAAGTCACTAAATTCCTTGAAGAGCTTTTCATGATCTTCTGGCCCTTTTCCTTTCTCCCAAGAACTTGAAAATCCATTCTCATCTAATATCCTTTTGATTTGTGCTGTCCATGATGTTTTGTTACACTAAAGAAAAAGATTTTCATATGCTGCTCGGGGGAGTCTAGTCTGGGGAGGTTTGAGGAGTCTTAACCAAAATTTCACAATTTGGGTGTATCTTTTCAATTTCAGGTTAAATATACCAAGGTCACCTTTTAAATACTAACGTATGTGTTGTATTCTGTTAGCCAAAAACTCGGTTATAATATTGAAGTTGAAGGGTTTCTAGTTGCTTTGCCGGCTGATACCCCCATATTTCTGATCCGTAATGTAGGATAGACATAATATTAGCATTAAATATATATTTATGGAGGCTTAATTCACTTATTTCTGATGTTAGTGTGCTTCTGTATATTCCAAATAATGCATTTCTTCCTTTCTGTGCCAGTGTTGTAATATGACTCGTCCATTTCTCATTTTGACAAAGGATGAAACCTAATTATTTGGCTTTTTCCACCACTTCCAGCATTTTACCATTCAATAAAAATTGTGGTACTGACTCCAAGGTTTTTTTGTTAAAAATCATGATTTGGGATTTCGTGACATTCACCTCTAGTTTCTGTTTTTGCAAATATTTTTCAAGGAGATTCAAGAGAGTTTGTAAATCATTATTTGTCTTTGCCAGTAATATAATGTCGTCTGCATTGACACATTCAGATTTTCCAGTCGGAAAGTTGGTGCCCATCTTTGTCGGAAATAAAGAGCAATATCATTAATAAAAATAGCAAATAATTTTGGCGAATGTGTACTTCCTTGGCGTACGCCCTTTTTCGAGAAAAATGGCAGATATATTCCCTAAATAACAACTTTCACAAAACTTTTACTCAATGAATACATAGATAATAGAGTTTGTGTAAAAGCAGTGGCGTCGTTTGGGGGGGGGACAGTTGCCCCCCCAATAATTTGGAGAAAAAACTATAGTTCATTAAGTAACTTTTAAACTGTGCTCGTTTTAGGCTTCAAATTCGCTCTTTATTTCGACCAAATAATTTTTTAATTAATCCCAGCTTGTTTTTAATGTAAAAAACGCGAAAAATAGTGGTTCATTGCGCTTCCTCATTAATATTTATGCAAATATACCGCCTTTGAAGTCTTGTCATCAAGGAAATAGGTCATCTACTTCTTATACAAGCTCAGCGTAACATCGACCAGGGAGAATTTCGCTCTTGCTGGCACGTCTAGACGTCTAGTGCTTGACATACATTATAGTGAGTAACAAGTTTAACTGTTTTCAATATCTGAATTAGACTATGGTATGTTGATTTTCCGTTTTAAGCTAGATTAGGAGTAGATTGTATATATGGAATTCTATGGATGCCCTAGGAAAACATTTCTATGGAAGCTCAACACCTTTTTAAAGAGAGTGAGTATCATCTCACAAGAATATACACTACAGTTTGACGTGCACATTGCAAAAAGCGATCAAAGCTATAAAGTGGTCAAACACGTTTTGAAACTATAGTCGAGATTGTATAAAACAATCTGACTGGTTATTGCTATTGATATAAATTGCACAAGGAATTTCACAAGAATATACAGTACAGTTTCACGTGCACATTGCAAAAAGCGTGCAAGCCTATAAAGTGGTCAAACACGTTTTGGAAGTATGGTTGTGATTGTATGACACAACCAGACTGGTTTTTGAGGCAGCACCCATTTTGTAGGGCCAATTAGAGACAGCGGAGGTTACTCCATACACGATAACTTGATTGGTAATTGGATTCAAATAAAAGGAGTGATTTTCATTCGTCCTTAAGATTTTGTATATAATGCTCATGCTTTACGATTAAATTTTCATAAGGTTCTAACATACCATGGATACATAAAATATGCTTACGACTCTAACAGCTGTACATTATGTTTGCAAAGAGAAACGAAGTGTCCTTCCCCCATGTATGTTACGGCAGGTTATCAGAAATATCTAGTTTATTACAAACACTAAATCTATGTTTTTCTACGCGTTTGAACGGCTAATAAATCAGTCATATCTTTTTTAAAAAAAAAGAAGTTAAGATGGAGCATTTTAATAAAGTTTGTTCACATGACAATGCTATTGTAGCACTGAATGCCGACAATGAGAAGTATTTATACTATGAAACAAGTACAAGTGGTAGCACTATTGGAAATGTATGCAAGCATTGTCATGACAGTAAGGAATTAAATTTCTTTGGAGTACAGAAAAAATTCAAATTTTATGTTGATGGATATGCAAGATTGAGATCTCCAGAGATGATTGCACTTAAAGAGAATGCCAACATAAAAATAGTCGTTGATGTTAGATGACAACTCCTTGCTACTGTTGCAGGTAACACATTACCTCCTGATACATCCTATCGTCAGCTTTCGGGTATTAGCATTCAACGGTAGATAAAAAAAGAAAGGCCTACTCTTCTACTAATATCATAAACCATATCTTGTCTACGTGCCGAAACTGTTACATGTGTAAAAATAATGTGATAATAGACAGTGAAATTGCCAGAAAAATAAAAAGGACATTGGTAGAAAATATCGCTATGGAATATAAAGATGAATCGATGAAAAACAAAGTACCAGCAAACGTTACTGCCATTGATCAAACAGTCAATGAACCAAATAATAACAAAGACGAAAAGCATATTGAGCCTGTCGATGACACACCAGTAAAATTCTGTATGACTCAAAATGGAATAATGATTATTCTACTGATTACGAACTAAGAGAAGACAATAACTACAATATCAAGAGAGAACATGGTAAACTATTTTATGGAACGGATTCAAAATTTGCATCCTTTGTCGGATATATTGGATAAAATTGACAAAATCTAAGTATCAGATTGAATAAATGCTTTATCAACATCATTTGTCGGATATGACGGATAAAATTGACAAAATCTCAGTATCAGAGTGATTAAATGCTTTATCAGCATCCTTTGTTTGATATCTCGGATAAAATCTAAGTATCAGAGTGATTAAATTCTATATCAACATCCCTTTCTCGGATACATGGGATAAAATATAAGTATCAGAGTGAATAAATGCTTTATCAACATCCTCTAAATGCATTATCAACATCATTTATCGGATATGTCAGTTAAAATTGACATGTTGGATAAAATTGACAAAATCTAAGTGTCAGAGTGAATAATTTTTTTTCTCAACATCTTTTGTCAGATACATCGAATATAATTGACAAATCTAAGTGTTAGAGTGAATTATTTTTTTATCAACATCCTCTGTCAGATACATCGGATAAAATTGACAAAATCTAAGTATCAGAGTGAATATATGTTTTATCAACATCATTTGTCGGATATGTCGGACAATTTTTTTTATCAAGGAAATATCTGAATGTGTTTAAGGTATAGTACGAATGGCTTGCAAAAACACGAAAATATTATCAGAATGAATAAATTCCTTATCAACATCCGTTGTTGGATATGTCATTATGAAAAAAAAATTGTAAATAAGTAAGTAAGTAAGTAAGTAGCAAACTCTTTCTTGAATTTACCTCTTGGATACACAATACAGAAATTTAATTCAGGAAATTATGAAAAAAAAATTGAACAAATTCTTTATTAACATTCATTATCGATTGATGTCGCTTCCTAGACAGAAAATACAGCAATTTCACAAAATCTAAGTATAGGAGTGATTAAATTCTATATCAACATCCATTTCTCGGATACATAGGAAAAAGATGACAAAATCTAAGGGTTAGAGTGAATAAATTTTTTTATCAACATCTTTTGTCAGATACATCGAATAAAATTAACAGAATCTAAGTGTCAGAGTGAATAATTTTTTTTATCAACATCCTTTGTCAGATACATTAAATAAAATGGACAAAATATAAATTTCAGAACGAATTAATGCTATAACAATATCCGTTATCGGATATGTCGGATAAAATTGAGAAAATCTAAGTATCTGAGTGATTAAATTCTATATCAAAATCTTTTTCTCAGATACATAGGATAAAATTGCCAAATTCCAAGTGTTAGAGTAAATAAATTTTTTTATCAACATCCTTTGCCAGATACATCGGATAGAATTGACAAAATCTAAGTATCAGAGTGAATAAATTCATTATCAACATCCTTTGTTGTATATGTCGGATAAAATTGACCAAATATAAGTATCAGAGTGAATAGTTTTTTTTAACAACATCCTTTGCCAGATACATGGAATAAAATTGATAAAATATAAGTGTCAGAGTGAATCAATTTTTTTAACAACATCTTTTTTCAGATACATCGGATATAATTGACAAAATCTAAGTTTTAGAGTGAATAATTTTTTTATCAACGTCCTCTGTCAGATACATCTGATAAAATTGACAAAATCTAAGCATCAGACTGAATAAATGTTTTATCAACATCATTTTTCGGATATGTAGGACAACATTTTTTTATCAAGGAAATATCTGAATGCATTTAAGGTATAGTATGAATGGCTTGCAAAAAACACGAAAATACTATCAGAATTAATAAGTTCTTTATCAACATCCGTTGTTGTATATGTCATTTTGAAAAAAAAAATTGTAAGTAAGTAAGTAAGTAAGTAACAAACTCTTTCTTGAATTCACCTCTTGGATACACAATACATAAATTTAATTCAGGAAATTATGAAAAAAAATGACCAATTCATTATTAACATTCATTATCGCTTGATGTCACTTCCTAGACAGACAATACAGCAATTTCACAAAATCTAAGTATAAGAGTAATTAAATTTCATATTAAAATTTATTTCTCGGACATACATTAAAAAGTTGGCAAAATTTGTGCGTTACAGCTATTAATTTTAATTTGTCAACATCATTTGTCAGATACCTAGGACAAAATTGAGAAAGTATCAAAGTCAGAGTTAATAATTTTTTTTATCAACTACTGATTTCATATACATCAAATAAAATAGACAAAATCTACATATAAGAACGAATAAATGCTTTAAAAACATCCTTTATTGGATATGTCGAATAAAATTGACAAAATCTAAGTATCAGAGTGACTAAATTCTTTATCAAAATCCTTTTCTCGGATACATAGGATAAAATTGACAAATTCTAAGTGATCGAGGGAATAATTTTTTTTATCAACATCCTTTGTCAGATACATCGGATAAAATTGACAAAATTTAAGTATTAGGGTGAACAAATTCTTTATCAACTTCCTTTGTCGGTTACGTCGGATAAAATTGGCAAAATCTAAGTATCAGGATGAATAATTTTTTTTAACGACATCCTTTGCTAAATACATCGAATAAAATTGATAAAATATAAGTCTCAGAGTGAATAATTTTTTTTTACAACATCCTTTGCCAAATACATCGAATAAAATTGATAAAATATAAGTCTTAGAGTGAATAATTTTTTTTATCAACATCCTTTGTCAGATACATCAAATAAAATTGACAAAATCTAAATTTCAGATGAATAAATGCTTTAACAACATCCTTTATCGGATATGTCAGATAAAATTGACGAAATATAAGCATAAGAGTGACTAAATTCTATATCAACATCCTTTTCACGAATACATAGGATAAAATTGACAGAATCTAAGTGTCAGAGTGAATGATTTTTTTATCAACATCCGTTGTCAGATAAATCAAATAAAATTGACAAAATTTTAATTTCAGAATGAATAAATTCATTATCAAAAATCTTTTTCGGATATGTCGGATAAAATTGACAAAATCTAAGTATCAGAGTGAATAATTTTTTTTATGAACATCCTTTGCCAGATATATCGAATAAAATTGATAAAATATAAGTGTCAGAGTGAATAACTTTTTTTTATCAACATCCTTTGTCAGATACATCAAATAAAATTGACAAAATCTAAGTGTCAGAGTGAATGATTTTTCTTATCAACATCCTTTGCCAGATACATCGAATAAAAAGTGATAAAATATAAGTGCCAGTGTGAACAAACTTTTTTTTATCAACATCCTTTGTCAGATATATCGAATAAAAATTGACAAAATCTAAATATCAGAATGAATAAATGCTTTAACAACATCCTTTATCGGATATGTCGGATAAAATTTACAAAATCTTACGTGCGCGCAAATAAGCTAACCTAACCTAACCTATGGTTTTGATATTTCCGAGGTGCTTTCCCAGTGGCACTGCTGCCATCTATAACCGGTCTAACCTAAATTCAACGTAAGGAAGCAATAAGTCAATACGAATAGAACTTTGGTCTTATGCCTTCTGTGGGATGGCTCTGATAAAAACTACAACAAAGAAATGATTTTTCTGGGTACTTATATTTTGTCAAATTATTCCACTACATGTTACCCGCCATGTTGACAAAAAACGTAAGAGGTGTAGATCAGACAATTACTCGCTCTAAAACTTAGATATTGTCAATTCTATCCAATGTATCTGAGAAAGGGATTTTGATATAGAATTTAATAACTCTGATACATAGATTTTGTCAAAGTTATCCCAAGTATTCGAGAAAGGGATGTTGATATAGAATTTAAACAATCTGAGACTAAGATTTTGTCAATTTTATCCGATATAGCCGACAAATGATGTTGATAATGCATTTCAAGGATGTTGATAAAGCATTTATTCACTCTGATACTTAGATTTTGTCAATTTTATCCCATGTACCCGAGAAAGGGATGTGGATATGGAATTTAATCACTCTGATACTTAAATTCTGTCAGTTTTGTCCGACATATCCGACAAAGGATGTTGATAATTAATTTAGATTTTGTCAATTTTATTCACCACAGCCGACAAAGGATGCTGAAAAAGCATTTATTCACTCTGATATTTAGATTTTGTTAATTATAATTGTTGGAACTGATAAAAGATGTTGATAAAAAATACATTATTCACTCTGATACTTATATTTTGTCAATTTTATCCCATGTATTCGAGAAAGGGATGTTGATATTAAATTTAATCACTCTGATACTTAGATTCTGTCAGTTTTATCCGACATATCCGACAAATGATGTTGATAATTAATTTATATTTTGTCAATTTTATTCAAAATATCCGACAAAGGATGCTGAAAAAGCATTTATTCACTCTGATATTTAGATTTTGTTAATTATAATTGTTGTAACTGATAAAATATGTTGATAAAAAATAAATTATTCACTCTGATTCTTAGATTTTGTTAATTTTATCCCATGTACCCAAAAAAGGGATGTTGATATAGAATTTAATCAATCTGATACTTAGATTTTGTCAATTTTATCCCATGTACCCGAGAAAGGGATTTTGATATAGAATTTAATAATTCTGATACTTATATTCTGTCAATTTTATCCAATATATCCGACAAATGATGTTGATAATGCATTTAAAGGATGTTGATAAAGTATTTGTTCACTCTGATACTTAGATTTTGTCAATTTTATCCCATGTATCCGAGAAAATGATGTTGATGTAGAATTTAATCACTCTGATACTTAGATTTTATCAATTTTATCAGACATATCCAACAGCGGGTGTTGATAATGAATTTATTCCCTCTGACACTTAGATTTTGTAAATTTTATCCGATTTAACTGGCACAGGATGTTGATAAGAAAATATTCACTCTATCACTTACATTTTATCAATTTTAATCTGTATCCGAGAAAAGGATGTTGATGTAGAATTTAATAACACTGATACTTAGATTTGGTCAATTTTATCCGACATGTCCGATAAAGGATGTTGTTAATGCATTTATTCATTCTGATATTTAGATTTTGTCAATTTTTTTTCGATTTATCTGACAAAGGATGTTGATAAAAAAAAAAGGTTGTTCACTCTGGTATTTACATTTTATCAATATTTATTCGATGTATCTGGCAAAGGATGTTAATAAGAAATTATTCACCCTGATACTTAGATTTTGTCAATTTTATTTGATGTATCTGACAAAGGATGTTGATAAAAAAAATTTATTCACTCTGACACTTATATTTTATCAATTTTATTCGATGTATCTGGCAAAAGATGTAGTTAAAAAAAAATTATTCACTCTGACACTTAGATTTTGTCAATTTTATCCGACATAACCGACAAAGGATGTTGATAATAAATTTATTCACTCTGATACTTAGATTTTGTCAATTTTATCCGACGTATCTGGCAAGGGATGTTGCTAAAAAAATTTATTCACTCTCACACTTAGAATTTGTCATTTTTTCTTATGTATCCGAGAAAAGGATGTTGATATAGAATTTAGTCACTCTGATACTTAGATTTTGTCAATTTTATCCGACATATCCGATAAAGGATGCTGTTAAAGCATTTATTCATTCTGAAATTTATATTTTGTCAATTTCATTTGATGTATCTGACAAAGGATGTTGACAAAAAAAACTATTTACTCTGACACTTAGATTCTGTCAATTTTATCCAATGTATCTGACAAAAGATGTTGATGAAAAGAAGATGTATTCACTCTAACACTTAGATTTTGTCAGCTTTTTCCTATGTATCCGATAAATGGATGTTGATATAAAATTTAATCACTCTTATACTTAGATTTTGTGAAATTGCTGTATTGTCTGTCTAGGAAGCGACATCAATCGATAATGAATGTTAATAATGAATTTGTTAAATTTTTTTTTCATAATTTCCTGAATTCAATTTCTGTATTGTGTATCCAAGAGGTGAATTCAAGAAAGAGTTTGTTACTTACTTACTTACAATTTTTTTTCATAATGACATAACCAACAAAGGATGTTGATAAAGAATTTATTCACTCTAATAGTATTTTCTTGTTTTTTGCAAGCCATTCGTACTATACCTTAAACGCATTCAGATATTTCCTTGATAAAAAAAAAATTTTGTCCGACATATCCGACAAATGATGTTGATAAAGCATTTATTCACTCTGGTACTTAGATTTTATCACTTTTATCCGACGTATCTGACAGAGGATGTTGATAAAAAAATTATTCACTCTAACACTTAGATTTTGTCAATTATATTCGATGTATCTGACAAAAGATGTTGTTGAAAAAATTTATTCACTCTGACACTTATATTTTATCAATTTTATTCGATGTATCAGGCAAAGGATGTTGTTAAAAAAAATTATTCACTCTGATACTTAGATTTTGTCAATTTTATGCGACATATCGGACAAAGGATGTTGATATTGAATTTATTCACTCTGATACTTGGATTTTGTCAATTTTATCCGATGTATCTGGCAAAGGATGTTGATAAAAAATTTATTCACTCTAACACTTAGAATTTGTTAATTTTATCCTATGTATCCGAGAAAAGAATGTTGATATAGAATTTAGTCACTCTGACACTTAGATTTTGTGATACTTATAAGATTACTCTGATACTTAGATGTTGATAAAAAAAATTTATTCACTCTGACACTTAGATTCTGTCAATTTTGTCCGATGTATCCGAGAAATGGATGTTGATATAGAATTCAATCACCCCTATACTTAGATTTTGTGGAATTGCTGTATTGTCTGTCTAGGAAGCGACATCAATCGATAATGAATGTTAATAATGAATTTGTTATATTTTTTTCATAGTTTCCTGAACTAAATCTCTGTATTGTGTATCCAAGAGGTGAATTCAAGAAAGAGTTTGTTACTTACTTACTTACTTACTTACAATTTTTTTTTTATAATGACATATCCAACAACGGATGTTGATAAAGAATTTATTCATTCTGATAGTATTTTCGTGTTTTTTGCAAGCCATTCGTACTATACCTGAAACGCATTCAGATATTTCCTTGATAAAAAAATTTTGTCCGACAAATCCGACAAATGATTTTGATAAAACATTTATTCACTCTGATACTTAGATTTTGTCAATTTTATCCGATGTATCTGACAGATGATGTTGATAAAAAAATTATTCACTCTAACACTTAGATTTTGTCAATTATATTTGATGTATCTGACAAAAGATGTTGAGAAAAAAATTATTCACTCTGACACTTAGATTTTGTCAATTTTATCCGACATGTCAATTTTAACTGACATATCCAATAAATGATGTTGATAATGTATTTAGAGGATGTTTATAAAGCATTTATTCACTCTGATACTTAGATTTTATCAATTTTATCCAATGTATCCGAGAAAGGGATGTTGATATAGAATTTAATCACTCTGATACTTAGATTTTATCCGAGATATCCAACAAAGGATGCTGATAAAGCATTTAATCACTCTGATACTTAGATTTTGTCCATTTTATCCGTCATATCCGAATAATGATGTTGATAAAGCATTTATTCCATCTGATACTTAGCTTTTGTCAATTTTATCCAGCATATCCGACAAAGGATGCACATTTTGAATCCGTTCCATAAAATAGTTTAGCATGTTCTCTCTTAATATTGTAGTTATTGTCTTCTCTTAGTTCGTAATCAGTAAAATAATCATTATTCCATTTTGAGTCATACACAATTTTTACTGGTGTGTCATCAACAGGATCAATATGCTTTTCGTCTTTGGTATTATTTGGTTCATTGACTGTTTGATCAATGGCAGTAACGTTTGCTGGTACTTTGTTTTTCTTCGATTCATCTTTATATTCCATAGTGATATTTTCTACCAATGCCGTTTTTATTTTTCTGGTAATTTCATTATCTATTATCACATTATTTTTACACATGTAACAGTTTCGGCACGTAGACAAGATATGGTTTATGATATTAGTAGAAGAGTAGGCTTTTCGTTTTTGATCTTCCGTTGAATGCTAATACCCGAAAGATGATGATAGGATGAATCAGCAGGTAATGTGTTGCCTGCAACAGTAGCAAGGAGTTGTCATCTAACGTCAATTATTATTTTTATGTTGGCATTCTCTTTAAGTGCAATCATCTCTGGAGATCTCAATCTCGCATATCCACCAACATAAGAGTTGAATTTTTTTGGTTCTCCAAAGAAATTGAATTCCTTACTCTCATGACAATGCACCCATACATTTCCAATAGTGCTACCACTTGTACTTGTTTCATAGTTTAAATACTTCTCATTGTCGGCATTCAATGCTACAATAACATTGTCATGTGAACACACTTTATTAAAATGCTCTGTCTTCACTTTTTTTTAAAGATATGACTTATGTGTTTATTGTTCCATCGCGTAGAAAAATAATGATTTAATACATGTAATAAACTAGGTAGTGTCGATAACCCGCCATAAAGTACCAGTGGGAAAGCCGAATCGTGTCTCTGAGCAAGCTTAGAGTACAATTGTTAGAGCCGTAAGCATATTTTATTTATCCTTGGTATGTTAGAACCTTGTGAAAATTTAATCGTAACGCATAAGCATTATATACAAAATCTCAAGGGCGAATGAAAATCACTCCTTTTTTTTGAATCAAATTACCAATCAAGTTATCGTATATGTAGTAACCTCCGCTGTCTCTGATTGGCCCTAAAAATGGGTGTTGCCTCAAAAACCAGTCTGGTTTGCGTTATAAAATCTCGACTATAGTTTCAAAACGTGTTTGACCACTTTATAGGTTTGGTCACTTTTTACAATGTGCATATAAAACTGTACTACATATTCTTGTGAAATTCCTTGTGTAATTGATATCAATAGCAATAACCAGTCTGATTGCGTTATACAATCTCTACTATAGTTTCAAAACATGTTTGACTACTTTATAGGTTTGATCGCTTTTTGCAATGTGCATGTCAAACTGTAGTGTATATTCTTGTGAGAGGATACTCACTCTCTTTAAAAAGGTGTAGAGCATCCATAGAAATGTTTTCCTAGGGCATCCATAAAATTCTATATATACAATCTACTATTAGGCAATTATTTGATACTTGATCTAGGCTATCCCATAGGGAAGTGCCGAAGGAATTCCAGCCTACAGAGTTCAAAGAATCTAAAATGCTGAGTATTGAATGGTGCTACGATTTTGTTGCTATTGAAACTAGTTCCAGTGGTGCCAATCACGGGGGGGGGGGGTATCTGCCTCCTGGATTTCCCCCCATTCCTTGATTTCAAAAATAAATTTTTATTTGGTATTTTCATGGAAAAAAAGAAGAAAAAAAATTGCTCCCCTCCTTAATGTTCTTTGAAGTATAGAACAGAGGCGCTTGAGAAGGAAATATGTTAAAAAACAATTCTTAGACCTGCTTCATAATGTGTAGAATAATTAGTATTGACAGATTTTTACTTCAGCTGCACAATAGTGTACCCACACATCCCCCCCCCCCCAACTATAAAAATATATAACCCAAATTATACGTTTCCCGGTTATATTTCCATGCGTCACTCTTGTTTCAACAAGTGAAATTAAATAAAAATGATATTAAATATTTAAGATATTAAAGATGAATATTAAATAAAAAAGAAGGTTTTTTTAACAAAAGTACACGTTGTGGGTGTCATATGGCACTTTATGATTGCCTTATTAAGTTGAATTTATAAGAAGATTTGTTTATAAATGAGCTCATAATTAGCTCTCTGTCCATGTGTCTATGTGTCCATGTGTCCATGATGTCCATGTGTCTGGCCCGGCTTTTCTATTCCAAAAATGTCACCCGAATTGCACTTTTAGAGTACCCCCCCCCTAACGTAGTCTAAAGTGGCGTAATTTACCTAATTCAGGCAAGTTTGTGTTAATTAAACTTCCTCTTAAAGCAAGTTTATCGGATCAACCTTCTTTGCGCCCCACCCCTAAAAAAAACCCTGGATCTGCCCTTGGGTACCATATGGTAGTTTATGACAGCTTTATCGAGTCTAATTTATAAAAAAGATATTAGAATTAGCCATGTTTCAGTGCCCGATAGCAACGAAGAAATAAAGAGGACATATCGCTGCTCCCCATGCAAAAAATTATTATTTTTTGTTTTGTTCAAAGAGGTGGGTTATAATTTTCCTGTATAAGGTTTCGACAATTGCAATTTAAAGGGTGTACTTTTAGATTTGCTAAGAAGCTATTTTCAAATCACATGACACTGAATGATGCGATGCACGGGGCTATTGTAATACCGCTTGGATAAACTGTAAGATTTAATATCCGGTAATGTGCGTAGGAGTTGAAGGAAGTAGAAGGGAGATACGCACTTTAATATTAAAATAAAGTTGGCAATAAAGACCGATCTTATGCGAAAGTCACCATCACTCACCCCCAAGCTTGTTTACAGCACTCTACTGTCGTCTCCAGCGACTCATTGCTGACAGTTTTAGAAAAAGCTGAACGTAAGCATGTAATTTTAGCTGATACGTGTGCGTTGTTTATTTATATGTTGTATAAGGATTTTGAAATTAACCGAGTAACGTCATTGCTAAATAGTAACTTTTCTTTACCACCTCTTAAAGAGAAATGTACTGTTGAAAACCTAGGGAAGGAAGAGGCCATCTTTACTTTTTTTTAACCGTTTGGTACCCCCTACCCCCTCTACTCACCATCAGGTGGAAGAGCGCATGCACTTATGGTCCCAGAATTGGGACAGCTGGGCTGCTATGTATTCAATAAAATTAATAGTTCAGAAAAAGTGCGTTCGTAGGCTCGGCGATGTAAGATGACGAAATTCTCGGTTCCTTCACCAGCTCCGTTAAAAACTAGCTCTGTCCAGCTCTCAACTTTGAACTGTTTTATAATATAATAGAAAACATAGTTTATATCAATTTATTTGGTTTTTACAGGCTAATAAAACCAAGAAAGGGCAGAGCTCCTTGCTTTCTTTTTTTTGGTTCAGAACCAACTGTAAAAAAGCAAAGGACTTTGGAACACCAAGAAGAATGTATTGAAAAGAACTATGATTCACCGTCTACTTCTTATAGCAACATAAATACAGAAAGTGAATCCATTCTAAACTGTGAAAGCAGCTCTACTTTGACCAAATTAATAAACAAACGAGATCCAGTTAATGATCCAGCCTCAGCCAGTGGCGTCGTTTGCGGGTGGCAAGGGGACAGTTGCCCCCCTAAAAAATTGGAAAAAAAAACTATTATATAGCCCATGCCCCTTGACTCTCTGGACGTGGAACTTTTTTGCCCCCTCAATAAAAATGCTGGAGCTACGCCCCTGGCCTCAGCTTTGGCTCATGTTTGTGAGGGCCCCTTTCAACAAAGAGACTTGATTTTTCCTTCAACTAATGGGAGAAAATTCAGAACAGATTGGTACAGCACATTCCCTAGGTTTGAGTATAGCCCAGGAAATGATAAAGCGTATTGTTTTACCTGCCCTGCATTTTACTGTTATAGTAAAAAATATAAAGCAGATGATGCTTTTACAGTGAATGGGTTCTCTAATTGGAAAAAAGCCGTCCAGGTATTTGAAAGCCATCAGAAGTGTAACTCACACATGGATAATGCTTTTAAGCTGGTCTCTTAGAGAATCGAACAAAACTGGTTCTGTTGCTGAAGAAGTAAACATTAAATACTCCAAAGACGTGCAACAAAATCCATTGTATCTAAAATCCATATGTGAATCATTGATATTTTGTGGTAGACAAGGTGTTGCATTACGAGCCCATGACGAAACTATGGATTCAAAAAACAAAGGGAACTTTTTGGAGCTCAAGGAACTTCGCTCTAAGGACAATGGTGTGATTCAACAGCTCTTCTTTGAACGTAAAAAGAATTTTCCGTATATTTCACCGACTATCCAGAATGAATTATTATCTATTATCGGAGATCAAATAATGCAACAAATAGTTAAACAAGTTAAAGAAGCTAAAATATTCGCTGTTATTGTGGACGAAACTCAAGATATAGCAAAACATGAACAAGTTGCAGCGGTCTTGAGATATGTTAATGAAAATTAGAAGTTCACGAATCGTTTGTTGGTTTCTATCGTGCTGAAAAAACCGATGGAAAAACATTAGCCACACTATTAAAAAATAAATTTAGAGCTTCGAACATGAGAGGGCCTTATAAAGGTGTGGCAGCCAGAATATATCAAGAGAGCCCAACCGCAATGTATATTCATTGCTGCGCACACATACTGAATCTATGCATTGTCAGCTGCTGTAATTCAGTGACTTCAATCAAAAATACGTTCTTTGTCCTTCAAAGTATCTATAATTTCATTGAAAAGTCAACCAAACGCCATGCAGTTTTGAGAGGCTTCAGAAGAGTTCCAAGTCCTTTCATCGGGGAACCACAACTTTAAAGTCACTAAGCGACACCAGATGGACTTGTCGCATTGGAGCGGTGCGTGCACTGCTGGACAACTTTGAAGAAACTCCTGCAGCTTTAGAAAACATTTTAAAGACCAGCCATGATGCTGGAGGACAAGTCAAGGCTTTGAAAAAAAATTTGGAAGATTTTAGCTTTGTTTTGACCTACTCCTTCTAAGAAGAGTTTTAATGCAACGCGACATGTTTTCAAAAACATTACAGTCCAAAAGTGTGACTTATGAAATGGTAAAAAGTGTCAAGATGAGTACTGTTGAAGTATTAGAGTTCTTTCGATCAGAAGAGTTTTTTCTCAAATCGTTCAATCACAGGTCAGAATTAGCTAATAAATGTGGTTTTAGAGGTCCTGAATTGCCCCGGAAACGTAAAGTTCCAGTGAAATTAGGTGGGGGTACAATAGTTCCATATGAGACAGTGCAAGAGTTTTTCAAAAATACAGTGTTGTATCCTGTTATTGATGTTTTAACTACAGAGATTGAAAATAGGCTAGAAGAGAACAGTTTGGACGTTTTGAACAACTTAAGCGTAATGCTAGGTGTAAACAAAATGAACAAAGACGCTGTAAGCCTTGTGTGTGAGTACTATAAGCTCGATTTTGAACGCTGTATGTCTGAGCTACAGTGTTTGTACGGAGTTGAGGATATGAAAAAAAGAACATTCTAGAAAGAGCATCTGTTTTTGATGAAAAACGCTTGAAATGTGTGTCTCCTCTGATATTTGATTTATTTAAACTGTACTTCACTATTCCTATGAATTCTGCGTCGTGTGAAAGATCTTTTTCTTGCCTTCAATGGTTGAAGACATACTGCCACAACACCACGAGATAAGAAAGATTTTCTTCACTTGCACTTTTGGTACTTGAAAGAGAAGTACAGCTTTACCATGATAAAGTGATAAAGGAATTTAATATAGAAAAACATAGACGACTACAATTTTCGTACCAAGTTTGTGTAATACAGGGCCAACACACTGATTTTTTTATTCCAGGATTAGTGTGTATTGTAGGTTTATTTTATATGTAAATTTGTCTAATTTTGAAATGTCATATGATTCATGTTACAATATAACATTAGATTTGGAATTATATGTAATAAAACTTGGAATTATCCTGTATTTTTGCTTTATGTGGCCCGCTTATTTCAATGCTATTTATTAATATAAAGCAGTGAACCTACAATCAAATCGATTTAATAAAAATTCGCACATTATTTCAATGAATCACGTATAGTAAAAGTTTAGCACGACAAATTTAATCTTACAGATTCAAAGTCGGTTCAAAATTGCCTGACAACTGAATAGCACAATACACGGGGCTGTTAGAATGGTGCTTGGTTCAACTATACGATTGAGTATCCTGTGCTGGGAAGCGAGGTTGGGGAAGTCGAGGGGGGATAGGCTTTGCAACATTATTAATGAAGCCTGCTGAAAAAAGCCCAATGTATATGAAATTCACCTTATTCCACGCTAAAGCTTTTTCAAACTATACTACTGTCGCCTATAGCAACTCATTGATCATAATTTTAGTAAAAGCTTGATCACCATAGTACTGAATTTTATGGTTATTTAATGTGTGTTTATTGTTTGTTATGTATTGTGTAATATTTTGAATTTAACCTAGTAGTGTTTTTGGTAAATGGTAACTTTTCTTCAGTAGCGCTGGAATAAAATTCTTGCCCCCCCCCCCAATAAAAATGCTGGCACTACGCCCCTGTAAAAGAGAAAGCTAGGCCTAGATTTAACAAAACATTAAACAATTCAACACGATCTACACTATCAAATGCTGATTACAAATCATTTAAAGCCACATATAACTTCCCTTTTACCTTTACAATATTTTTCTACAAGAGCATTAATAACGAAAACTCTACAGCTGTAGAATAGGCTGGTCTGAACCCACCTTGTTCTTGTTGCAAGATTTGTTTCTCTTCTATCCACATTCCCAACCTTTTATCTATAGTTTTTTCTAGAACTTTTCCAGCACTGTTTAGGAAGCTTATTGGTCTATAGTTATTATATGTAGCGGGATTACCTTTCTTATAAAGTGGGAAAATAAGCGAGGTTTTCGAGGTCATTGGCCACTCCTTCTTTAAAATTACGAGGTTAAATAATGAGGCCAAAAAAGGTAAAAGAACAGTACTAAATGCTTTGAAGATCTTCATAGGAATTCCATCGGGTCCGGGGGCTGAATCACCTCGTATTTTGTTATATTGAATCTTCAATTTCTTCCGAAGTGACTGGGTTGCATAACATGTAATCTTCCTGGTTCAGAGGGAATGATGCTCCTTCACGGTTATCTAGACCTAATGCCTCCTGTAGATGTATGTTGCTATCCTGGGTGTCTTCTTGTAGTTGTTTGAAGTAATCGGGCCAAGTTTCGGGGGCGGGCACCTCTGACTGTAGATCTTTTAGCCAGGGGCCAGGTTGATCACAAAAAAATCAGGGGGGCAAAAAATAGGTTGATCCGATAAACTTGCATTAGGAGCAAGGTTAATTAACGCAAACTTGAGTTAATTAAGTAAATTGCACTACTTTAGACTATGGTAGGGGGGGCACTCAACCCCATCGCCCCCCTCTGGATCCTCCACTGCTCTTAGCCTATCTCTTTTTAACATTTTCTGGAACTCCCTACTGTTATTTTCTCTAAAGCGCTTTAAAAGAGTGGTTTTTTCTTTTCTTTTATAATTTTCCTTTTTATTATTTGTTGTGCTCTTTGCGTACTAAACGGTATCTTGTTAGTGTCTACATTTTGATTCATTATCCGGTGCATTCTTTACATTGTGTAATATTTATCCAAATTAACGCTACTGAATTTACATTCTTCGTCATAAAAACTATCTTTCCTTTTATGGGCTGATTTTACTGATGCCAGTGATTCGCTTAATATTTGTGAAAATCTATTCGCTATTGTTTCCTGGTCGGCATTCGGTATCTCGGCCTCATACTTTAGATGGTCTATTTCTTTCGCTATGGGGTCATTAATTAATTTCTCACGGACCAGTATCTGTTGTTCATGTGACCAATTGCAATTTATTCTGGGAGGTAAAATTGCTAGCTCCTTTTTTCTTCGTTTCTTATTTGCACGTCTCTCCTCATTACTCCTCTCAACCGAACAATATTCCCTTCTAGAAATAGTATACTCTACTTTAGCTGGAAAGTGGTCCGATCCTGTTTGACGTATCACTTTCACATTCAGGGACAGTTTCGAGCCCAGTATCAATCAATGTATAATCAATTAAACTAAAGCAAGGACCAGAAAAACAATTGTACTCACCTAAGCTTCCATCCTCACCAAATCTCCCATTACCAATTGCCAATCCAGAACCTCCAAACAGTGCAGGCAGCTTCCTCTCCCATGAGTTAACTCTCCTTTTTTGATCTTGGCTCTTTCGTGGTATAAAATACATTGAAGGAATAATCTACGCTACAGGGTTATCTTCATCATCTGAAACAAAATTCATATTTAGCTCTGATTGTTCAGCAGTGTAAGCGTTTAAATCACCTATTAATAACACTGAATCTCCTCTATACCGCGATCTAATAAGAATCATTTCTTCCTCTAGTATTGACCAAGTATCCTCTTCCCAGTACGAACTATTCTCTGGTGAAATATAAACACACCCCAATATAAACCACTTCCCCAAAAAATTCAAACGTAACTAGATCAAATTCTCAGACTTGCTTGGCAGGCGACATAAACTGGAAAAATCCTGTTGCTTAACTAGCACTATAATTCCTCCATAGTTCCTGGAATTCCTTGATGTCCTTGTATCTACACGAAAAACAACATAACCAAACACTGACATTTCCTCTTCTGGCAGTAACCATGTTTCAACTAAGTAACTTATTTGTGAATCCAAAAATGAACTATTTAAACGCACATCTCTTTTACTACTTAGACCCTCTACATTCCACATAATAGCTTATAGTTTCTGAAAAAGGCTATTTCCCTATCTTACGACAAATGGTGGTCACTTTGCTGGAGTTTGGGCATATTTTTTTTTACGACTACGACTTTTTTGTTTCTTTTCCGGTTTTGGTCCTTAATTTGGTCTTACATTTCTTTGATCCTGCCTACGATCGTCGCTTGGGCTTATAATCATGTCCAGATCCCTTTTCCCTTTCGGCCTATCACTTTTTGCGTGGTTTCCACTAGGAATGTTTGGGTTTATTACCGCTACCGGCTTCTCTATGACCGTTGTATCTGAATCGCTGTTTGAGATGCTGTCAATTTCGAGATCTGAATCGCAAGAGGGGGATCGCATGTAAGACTTTCTCTGGATACGGTTTTTCGTCCTGTTATCTTTACTATGAGCTTGGTTCTCCATAGTCGGCTCCCCCATTTCCACCACTGTTTTTCTCTCAAAGTCATAAACGAACATTTGATTGTCTATGTATAATCTAGTTCCGCGTAGTTTCACAATTTTCTTATCGCTTAGAGCTTGGGATAAGATAGGTCTTAGGGCTGTATGAGCCTCGTGTTCTTCTGGCGTATAACTGGGCGCTACTGATATCCCCTTTCGCTTGAAAAGGTTCGCATTTCTCAACAAAGTGTCTCGTGTAACTTCGGAATTGAACTTTACTAAAATAGGGCGTGAGTTTTTTGGTCTCCCTAAACGAATAGCACCCTGAGTTCCCACTTTGACACTTTTAAGCTTGAACAACATCACAGATTAGCGCAATTATATCATCTAATAGGCTTCTATTCGACGTAAGAGGCTGGGGAAAATTATAAAACACCAAATTTGTCTGCTTTACTTCTTTCTCCAGTTGCACATTTCTCTTACGGGATACTTCCAGCTCTGCTGGAATGGTTGTCGATTCTTGAGCTGTCTCCGTTTGCTTAACATTAAACTCTTACATTTTAGCTTCAATACTTGTTAGGCTTAGTTTAAAGTCATCGATACTCTTCGACAGGCTACGGATTTCGAACACTGTCTTTTTTATCTCTTCAGGCGCAGATGCTATGCCCTGTTCTTCCATTCTTTTTTTATTATAAAATAGAAATTTTTTAGCTTAACTATCTACAAAACATGAAATGAAGATTTACTCGCATGGGGGGCTACTTCAAACTTGTACGGCCCCCCGGTTTCAAACAGTGCAGGTGGTAGATTAATATTCGTCAATCTTCTTTTCAATCCAATGTTAAATCCAATACCACAATCAATAGGCTTATAAAATCTTGTCAAACAGGTTTACAAATCTTTTATGCAGAGTATCACTATAGATTTTATTTCACCTACGCACGGAATGAATGCCAAATCGCAAATACATTGCTGTACTAAACCATATACATTGTTTTAATGCAGATTGTATAAAAGGCGTGTAACAGGAATGGCTTAGGGTATTAAGTTGGGACTTCCAGGGAATGATGAAGGGGATGATAGTTGAACAAAAGGCAATATGTGCCCCTTATTACTACAGCTAGTACTGCTTCTATTGCGACTATCACTAAAGCTAAGGGTAGCTTACTAAGCGAAATAATTTAGAGGGTAAGTTGAACTAAATTGAAAAAAATGTTTGCAGACAGGTTGTCAAAAGGATGTATCAGAAATATCTCAGGAACCGCTTAGAATTTTAACTTAAAACTTTCAGGTCGTAATGAGGGAGTATTCAACTACCAAAAATACAATATTTGCATATTATTGTGGTAAAGCTTCTAATTTAGTCTATTTGGAATTTAGTAAAAATAATTTAAGACGCAAATACAAAAGTTTAGAAATACCACTTTTTATTGAGAAAAGGAACATACCCTGCCGAATTTCTGTTTAACGGGATATTGAGATATCACCTATTCCTAGCTATTCTATCAGACGGATCCAGGAATATTTGTCATATAAAAATTTATAAAAGGTACCTTTTATTGGAAGTGATAGACTGATACTAGCTTTATACCAGAATCACCTCTGATCCGTTGCTTTAAAAATGGTTTGCACTTGTATCGAATCATTGTAAGTGTCTAAGTATCTTATTATATGTTATTGTAGTTTTCTGAGACTTGTGGTCTACTTGGGACTGCCAGTCTCAGTAGAATATATATATCTGGTATTATTATATGTTAACTGAATAAAAGTATTGTATTATAGCCAACCTCTCTACAATCTACCTTTAGTCCCTCGAGCATACCCAGCTGGTACTCCTCATTAGTTCGGTCATAGCCTAAGGCACGATACCAAAGTTCAAATACCTTAGGGCCAGAGTTTATCTCCCCTATAAAGAGAGAATAAAGGCAATTTACCACTACATCACTTAAATACCATAAAAACCACGCTACCACATTATTACTGTACTCTCGTATTACTACTACCACTCCCAGTATTGTTACTACGACTTCTACTAAGACTAAGGGTATTAAGGTAAAATTTTCAGGGAATATTGAGTGGAAAGTTGAAATATATCAAAGCCGTCTATGTGGATTCAGGTTGTAAAAAGGACGTATCTACAAACTTTTAGGAACAGCTTATTATATTAAGTTGAAAAATACAATGCATATTGTGTGTGTGTGTGGGGGGGGGGGTTGAACCAACCAAAAGACAATACTTGCACGCTATTACAACTAATTCTACTGCTACCACTATTACTACTGCTTCTACTAAAACTGCTACCAAAGCCAAGGGTATTCAGGCGAAAATTTCATGGAATGTCGAGTTTTTATTGATTTAAATAAAAACACACTACATACATGGACGCTGTTAAAAGGACGAATCAGCAACATCCAAAAATCTGCTTAGGACATTAAGCCAAAACTTTCAAAATATTTTGAAGAGGCTTTTTACTTCATAAAAACAAAAGGCGCTATGTGCATAATACTACTAATGCTATTACTACTACTGAGGGTATAGGTATTAAGGCGAAGCTGAGGAATGTTGAGATGGGTGCTAAATTATCCAAACCGTATTATATGCATAATGGCTATCAAAAGGGTACACCATGTTTATTCCAGGAGTGCCTTAGAGCATTATCAGGATATGTTAAGGGAGATGTTGAACTAACCAACAGACAGTATATGCATACTGAGAGAACTGCTACTACTGAACCTCATGGTATTAAAGGTGAAAATTTTGGGGGAGTTTGAGCCCCACATACACATACACAAAGCATGCAGATTGTTAAAGGGCGTATAAGTAAAAACTTAGGACCAGCTTAGAACATTAAGTTGAAATTTTCAGGGCACGTTGGAGGAGACGAGGAAATACCCAAAGGGCAGGGGCGAATCTCCATCATTTTTATTGGGGGGGGGGGGCAAGAGGGGTCCATATCTGGATAGTCAAAGGGCATGGGATGTATATTTTTTTATCCACATTATTGGGGGGCAACTGCCCCCCTTGCCATCCCCAAAAGACGCCCCTGCCAAAGGGTACTGTGTGCATGCTACCGCCATTGCTACTAGTATTACTGCTGCGATACTATGACTGCTGATGCCCTGAAATTTTAAGGGCGTGTTGAGGGTGATGTTGTACTAACGAAAATTCACTGTGTTTATTATGCTACGTTTAATACTGCTCCTACTTCTGCTGCTACTGCCACTAATCATACTACTCAGGCTAAGGGTATTAAGGTGCAATTTCCAGGAATTATTCAGGGGGATATCAAACTAAATTAAAAAAGACTTTATGCATGAAGGCTGTGAAAAGGGCAAATCAGCAACATCACAGGAACGAATTAGGGTAGTAAGTTGAAACTTTCAAGGTACGTTAAGGGAGATGCTGAACTAAACAAAAGGCACTATGTGCATACTACTAATGATAATAAAAAAATAGCGTAGCGAATAATATGAAAAATTCAGCTCACATTCTAGCTAATTCATTAAAAAAGACAAATTACTTGTCCTAATACAAATTAATTCAGCTATAAACTAATAAATTATATTTTATTTATAATCTGTTTATCTATAATTCATTTCTAAATAAATTATATTATATTTATAATTATATTTGTATAACATAAATTCTATTTTATTTATATATAAATAATAAATTAATTCAGGCTGCATTAATCACCAGAGAAATAATTCATACCCAATCCAATTTTTGAATTGTCTTTCATTTGTGATTTTTTTTTCTTTGATTATTTTTTTCCCTTGGTTCAGATTACATCAAAAGGTTAGTTTTGATCTCTGTACTCAGCAAAAGTCTTACCTGAAAAATCTGTTTTGCCTTTTCGTTTACTCACCAGCTGAAAATTACCCTCCTTTGCTTTTGTGTTGTTTTAATT
The DNA here is from genome assembly GCF_049724085.1 of Artemia sp. Qi Xiang Cuo. Classification (NCBI taxonomy): domain Eukaryota; kingdom Metazoa; phylum Arthropoda; class Branchiopoda; order Anostraca; family Artemiidae; genus Artemia; species Artemia sp. Qi Xiang Cuo. The sequence continues at coordinate 5,621,865 of NC_142804.1, forward strand.
TTTCGTTTTTTTTCATTCTTCATTTTCTTGTCGTACAGAGAAGTATTTCAATAAAGTGTATCTTTTCAGATTTATTTTGGCTGATATGAGTTTACTTGTTACTTAAAAATAGAGGGAAAAAAATTGTTTTTTTAGCTAAGGAAATATAGTTTTTTAATATTTGATATATTTTGCTTAATTCAGTAAAAGATTTTACCCCCTTATTTTCAGGTCTTCAATTAAAAATTTATTTTATTTTATTTATTCAATTGTACTTAATATTATTTTTTCATATATGTCATTATTGTTTTTTAGCGTATCTTCGTGAGCTTAGCTTTTAGTTTGCTACTGATTTTTTGCTTATTTTTTTGTCTTTTGATTCGCTTATTTGTAATTTTTCATGTTTGGTATATTAGGCTTAACTCAGTAAAACGTTTTACCCCCTAATTTTCGGATCTTCAATTGAAAATTAATTTCATTTCATTTAATCAATTGTATTTAATATTATTTTTCCATTTATGTTATTTTTTTAACGTATCTTTGTGAGCTTAGCTTTTGGTTTTCTACTGATTTTTTGTTTATTTTTTTTTTGTATTTTGAATGTTGATAAATTATTCTACTGCTGCAAAATAAATCTAGTTTAGAAGTGTGGCATTCAATTTTGCATAAAAAGTATATAAAACAATTTTTCTTTCAAGGGAAGGGGGGAAATAAAAAAGAAAAAATATTTGACAGCCTGAATAAAAAGTACCCAAAATTCCGGAACAATTTGGATTCTCGGAAGGGGGGCAAGCTCCTAGGTGCTCCCTCGGAATGATTTTGAACATGCAAAACAAAAAAGGTAGTTTTCAAAGCTCAAGGAAGTTTTTTTGCAAAGACACAAAGTATTATTTTTTTAAATAATAAAAAGAAAAAAAAAATATTTTTTGAAAGAAAAAATATAGTGAAAATCTATATTATGTGACGAAAAAAAGATCTATATTATGTGACTAAAAAATATAGAGAGAAAGTTCTCTCTATGTGCATATAATAAAAAAGAAAAAAAATATATTTAACAGCCAGAATAAAAAGTACCCAAAATTCCGGAATAATTCGGATTCTGGGAAGGGGAGCAAGCTCCGAAGTGCTGCCCCTGCGCGTGTCCCTACTCTTAAATGAGTATGTATGAAATTATGAATAGAAAAAACAAAAACTGAAAACAAGTAATACTAGAATTATAAACTTACCGCGATAAACTCATCCCGTTCTACTAAGCTTTTTTGGGGCACTAGCCACATATAGACTATTACCAGGAGTTATTGCATAGAAACGTAAACACTTTCATTAATTAGGTAAACTTATAATAAATTTATCTTCAATTTTTTTGTAATTAATCTTTTCTCCTTTTTAGCACTGGGCTACTATATTAAGGTAACAAAACAAGACGCTTATAACTAACTTATTACGTCAAGATTACCGTCCTCCTATTCCAAACCAAGTTTAAAGTTAATTTCGATGAATCATTATTTTTTTTATTCCAATATTCACGGCGCCAGGAGTAGAGAGGGGGGTCTGACTCCGACGCGAACCACATGGTTTATGGTTTTTGTCAGTGAGAATGAAAAAACAGGATTTTTCTCACTTTGATGGATGTTTCATGGTTTCGATGAAATTGATTTACATAATCGAGGGGAATTATTGATTCACGAAAGGGGCGAGAATTTCTGAGAACTTGATTTACATAATCGCTAGGGGAATAATTGATTTACGAAAAGGGGAATAAAGAAACAAGTATGACTTCTTCGATCTTGGGTCTGAGGGATAAACGCTCTTTAGGTTAGAGAGAAAAATTTATATTCTCTTTTTAAATAGGGCTTCATTGATCTTTAGTGTCAGGAATTAGAAATGACATCACTTGTTATCTTGGAATTATGCGGGAGTCTAAAGAGATGGAAATTCTATTTTTAAATACGGCTTCACTGATGAAATTGTTTCCGGGCGAATGTTTTGATCTTAGAGATGAAGAGTTTAACGCGGGAAAAGGTTTCTTAGTAATTTCAAATGTGACAGCGCAGGGATGCCAAAAACAAAAGGAACACGCTGAAATTACAGGCTTATTTGGGCGAAACCGTTTTAGACATTTTATGGAATTATTTCGGCGAAACAGTTAGAGACATTTTAAAAGATGATTTTAGAAGATGTTTTAGAAAAGGATTTGAGTGTGGTCGTTATAATACACAAGTTCTATTTAAACAGTGTCGTAAAGTCCCATACCCCAACCCCAAAGGGCCCCGATCCCCCTAACCCGACCCAAAGGGCTCCGATCCCCATACCCCAACCCCGAAGGAAGTCCCCGGCCCCCAAAGGTTCCCCCGGGCTCCCAAAGGGTCCCCCGCCCCCCCCCTCCCCCAAAGGGCCCCCGGCGCCCCAGAGGCCCCTGAGCCCCCCATTTTTTAATGCTTTTTTAAGGCTTTACTATATCTTTTCAGAACAATTTCCTTTCTTAATGTCCCTTCTAAACACATTTTACAACTTGAAGTACCCATCCATTTCACACACAACTTTACTTTACAGCTTTTCGGATACCTCAACACCATGAAATACCTTTCAAAAGACATTTCAGAGCAATTTTTTTTCTTAATGTCCCTTCTAAACCCATTTTACAAGTTGAAGCACCCATCCTTTTCACCCACAACTTTACATTACAGCTTTTTGGATACCTCAACACCAAGAAATACTTTTCGAAAGGCACTTCAGAGCAAGTTCCTTTCTTAATGTCCCTTCTAAACCCATTTTCCAACTTGAAGTACCCATTCTTTTCACCTACAACTTTACATTACAGCTTTTTGGATACCTCAACATCAAGAAATACCTTTCAACAGGCATTTCAGAGCAAGTTCCTTTCTTAATGTCCCTTCTAAACCCATTTTCCAACTTAAAGTACCCATCCTTTTCACCCACAACTTTACTTTACAGCTTTTTGGATACCTCAACACCAAGAAATACTTTTCAAAAGGCATTTCAGAGCAATTTCCTTTCTTAATGTCCCTTCTAAACCCATTTTCCAACTTGAAGCATCTACCCTTTTCACCCACAACTTTACTTTACAGCTTTTTGGATACCTCAACACCATGAAATACTTTTCAAAAGACATTTCAGAACAAGTTGTTTCTTAATGTCCCTTCTAAACCCATTTTCCAACATGAAGCATCCATCCTTTTCACCCCCAACTATACTTTACAGCTTTTTGGATACCTCAACACCAATCAATACTTTTCAAAGGCATTTCAGAACAAGTTCCTTTCTTAATGTCCTTCCTAAACCAATTTTACAAGTTAAAGCACCCATCCTTTTCACCCACAACTTTACATTACAGCTTTTTGGATACATCAACACCACGAAATACCTTTCAAAAGGCATTTCAGAGCAATTTCCTTTCTTAATGTCCCTTCTAAACCCATTTTCCAACTTGAAACACCATCCTTTTCACCCACAACTTTACTTTACAGCTCTTTGGATACCTCAACACCAAGCAATACTTTTCAAAAGCTTTTCAGAACACGTTCTTTACGTAATGGCCTTCCTAAACCCATTTTACAAGTTGAAGCATCCATCCTTTTCACACACAACTTTACATTACAGCTTTTTGGATACCTCAACACCAAGCAATACCTTTCAAAAGGCATTTCAGAGCAACTTCCTTTCTTAATGTCCCTCCTAAACCCATTTTACAACTTGAAGTACCCATCCTTTTCACCCACAACTTTACTTTACATCTTTTTGAATACCTCAAAACCAATGAAATACCTTTCAAAAGGCATTTCAGAGCAACTTTTTTTCTTAATGTCCCTTCTAAACCTATTTTCCAACTTGAAGCATCCATCCATTTCACCCACAACTTTACTTTACAGCTTTTTGAATACCTCAACACCAATGAAATACCTTTCAAAAGGCATTTCAGAGCAACCTTCTTTCTTAATGTCCCTCCTAAATCTATTTTCCAACTTGAAGCATCCATCCTTTTCACCCACAACTTTACATTACAGCTTTTTGGATACCTCAACACCAAGAAATACTTTTCAAAAGGCATTTCAGAGCAAGTTCCTTTCTTAATGTCCCTTCTAAACCCATTTTACAACTTGAAGTACCCATCCGTTTCACCCCCAACTTTGCTTTACAGCTTTTTGTATACCTCAACACCAAGCAATACTTTTCAAAGGCATTTCAGAACAAGTTCTTTTCTTAATGTCCTTCCTAAACCCATTTTCCAATTGAAGTACTCATCTTTTCCCCCACAACTTTACTATACTGCCTTTTTGAATACCTCAACACCAAGCAATACTTTTCAAAGACCATTTCAGAACAAGTTCTTTTCATAATGTTCATCCTAAACCCATTTTGCAAGTTGAAGCATCCATCCTTTTCACCCACAACTTTATTTTACAGCTTTTTGAATACCTCAACACCAATGAAATACCTTTCAAAAGGCATTTCAGAGCAACTTTTTTTTCTTAATGTCCCTTCTAAACCTATTTTCCAACTTGAAGCACCCATCCCTTTCACCTCCAACTTTACATTACAGCTTTTTGGATACCTCAACACCAAGAAATACTTTTCAAAAGACATTTCAGAGCAAGTTTCTTTCTTAATGTCCCTTCTAAACCCATTTTACAAGATGAAGCATCCATCCTTTTCACCCACAACTATACTTTACAGATTTTTGGATAGCTTAGAGTCTTAGCTTAGAGTTTTTGTTAGAGTTGAAGTTTAGTTTAGTAATAGTTAAGAGTTTAGAGATTTAGCTTAGAGTCTTAGCTTAGAGTTTTTTTGTTAGAGTTCTAGTTTAGTTTAATTTTATTTAAGAGTTTGATTTTTTAACTTTGAGTTTCAGTGACAGTTCTAGTAAAGTCTAGTTTTACTTAATAGTTTAGTGTTTTACCTTAAAGTCTTAGTTTAGAGTTTTTGTTAGAGCTCTAGTGTATTTTAGTTTTAGTTAAGAGTTCAGAATTTTATCTTAGAGTCTTAGCTTAGAGTTTTTGTTACAGTTCTAGTTTATTTTAGTTTTAGTTAAGAGTTTAGAGTTTTTAGATTAGAGTCTTAGCTTAGAGTTTATGTTGAAATTCTAGTTTAGTTTAGTTTTAGTTAATAGTTTAGAGTTTTAGCTTAGAGTCTTGGCTTAGAGTTTTTGTTAGAGTTGAAGTTTAGTTTCGCAATAGTTAAGAGTTTAGAGTTTTAGCTTAGAGTCTTAGCTTAGAATTTTTGATAGAGTTCTAGTTTAGTTTACATACAGTTAAGAGTTTAGAGTTTTAGCTTAGAGTCATAGCTTATAGTTTTAGTTTGGTTTAGTTTTAGTTGAAAGTTTAGAGTTTTTTAGATTAGAGTTTTTTTGTTAGAGTTCTAGTTTAGTTTAATGTTATTTGAGAGTTTTATTTTTACCTTTGAGTTTCAGTTAGAGTTCTAGTTTACCTTTGTTTAAGAGTTTGGTGTTTTACATAAGAGCCTTAGCTTATAGTTTTATTTAGATATCTAGTTTAGTTTAGTTTTAGTTAATAGTTTAGAATTTTAGCTTAGAGTCTTGGCTTAGAGTTTTTGTTAGAGTTGAAGTTTAGTTTAGTAATAGTTAAGAGTTTAGAGTTTTATCTTAGAGTCTTAGCTTAGAGTTTTTGTTAAAGTTGAATTTTAGTTTAGTAATAGTTAAGAATTTAGAGTTTTAGCTTAGAGTCTTAGCTTAGAGTTTTAGTTTAGTTTAGTTTTAGTTAAGAGTTTAGAGTTTTTTTAGCTTAGAGTCTGAGTTTAGAGTTTTTGTTAGAGTTCTAGTTTAGTTTAGTTTTAGTAAAGAGTTTAGAGTTTTTAGCTTAGAGTCTTACCTTTGAGTTTTAGTTAGAGTTCTAGTTTAGTTTAGTTTTAGTTAAGAGTTTAGTGTTTTACCTTAGAGTCTCAGCTTAGAGTTTTAGTTAGAGTTCTAGTTTAGTTTAGTTTTAGTTAAGATTTTATAATTTTAGCTTAGAGTCTTAGATTAGAGTTTTTTTTAGAGTTCTAGTTTAGTTTATTTTTAGTTATTATTTTATATTTTTTATATTATATTCTTTGATTAGAGTTTATTTTTAAATTATATTTTATTTTATTTTTAGTTATGATTTTAGAGTTTTAGCTTAGAGTCTTAGCTTATAGTTTTTGTTAGAGTTGAAGTTTAGTTTCGCAATAGTTAAGAGTTTAGAGTTTTAGCTTAGAGTCTTAGCTTAGAGTTTTTGATAGAGTTCTAGTTTAGTTTACATATAGTTAAGAGTTTGGAGTTTTACCTTAGAGACTTAGCTTAGAGTTTTGGTTTAGTTTAGTTTTAGTTAAGAGTTTAGAGTTTTTTAGCTTAGAGTTTTTTGTTAGAGTTCTAGTTTAGTTTAATTTTAGTTAAGAGTTTGATTTTTTACCTTTGAGTTTCAGTTAGAGTTCTAGTTTAGTTTAGTAATAGTTAAGAGTTTGGAGTTTTACCTTAGAGTCTTAGCTTAGAGTTTTAGTTAGAGTTCTAGTTTATTTTACTTATAGTTAATAATTTATAGTTTTAGCTTAGAGTCTTGGCTTAGAGTTTTTGATAGAATTGAAGTTTAGTATAGTAATAGTTAAGAGTTTAGAGTTTTAACTTAGAGTCTTAGATTATAGTTTTTGTTAAAGTTGAAGTTTAGTTTATTAATAGTTAAGAGTTTAGAGTTTTAGCTTAGAGCCTTAGCTTATAGTTTTAGTTTAGTTTAGTTTTAGTTAAGAGTTTAGAGTTTTTTAGCTTAGAGTCTGAGTTTAGAGTTTTTGTTAGAGTTCTAGTTTAGTTTAGTTTTAGTTAAGAGTTTAGAGTTTTTAGCTTAGAGTCTTACCTTTGAGTTTTAGTTAGAGTTCTAGTTTAGTTTAGTTTTAGTTAAAAGTTTAGAGTTTTACCAAAGAGTGTTAGCTTAGAGTTTTAGTTAGATTTCTAGTTTAGTTTAGTTACAGTTAAGAGTTCTAGTTTAGTTTACTTTTAGTTAAGAGTTTAGTGTTTTACCTTAGAGTCTTAACTTAGAGTTTTAGTTAGAGTTCTAGTTTAGTTTAGTTATAGTTAAGAGTTTAGAATTTTAGCTTAGAGTCTTAGCTTAGAGTTTTTGTTAGAGTTCTAGTTTATTTTAGTTTTAGTTAAGAGTTTAGAGTTTTACCTTAGAGTCATAGCTTAGAGTTTTAGTTAGAGTTCTAGGTCAGTTTAGTTTTAGTTAAGAGTTTAGAGTTTTAGCTTAGAGTCTTAGCTTATAGTTTGTGTTAGAGCTCAAGTTTAGTTTAGTTATAGTTAAGAGTTTAAAGTTTTTATCTTAGAGTCTTAGCTTAGAGTTTCAATTAGAGTTCTAGTTTAGTTTAGTTCTAGTTAAGAGTTTAGAGTCTTAGCTTAGAGTCGTAACTTATAGTTTTTGTTAGAGTTCTAGTTTAGTTTAGTAATAGTTAAGAGCTTAGAGATTTAGCTTAGAGTCTTAGCTTAGAGTTTTTGTTAGAGTTCTAGTTTAGTTTAGTTAAGAGTTTGGTGTTTCACCTTAGAGACTTAGCTTAGAGTTTTAGTTAAGTTTAGTTTTAGTTTAGAGTTTTAGCTTAGACTTAGATTTTTAATTATAGTTCTAGTTTAGTTTAGTTTTAGTTAAGAGTTTAGAGTTTTAGCTTAGAGTCTTAGCTTATAGTTTTTGTTAGAGTTCTAGTTTAGTTTAGTTTTAGTTAAGAGTTTAGAGTTTTTTAGCTTAGAGTCTTTGATTAGAGTTTTAGTTAGAGTTCTAGTTTAGTTTAGTTATATTTAAGAGTTTGGAGTTTTACCTTAGAGACTTAGCTTAGAGTTTTAGTTTAGTTTAGTTATAGTTAATAATTTAGAGTTTTAGATTAGACTCATAGATTATAGTTTTACTTAAAGTTATAGTTTGGTTAATTTTTAGTTAAAAGTTTCGAATTTGAACTTAGTATTATCTTATATTTTTTGTTAGATTTCTATTTTAGTTTAGTTTTTGTTAGCGTTTAGAGTTTTTCCATTGACTCATAGCTTAGAGTTTTTTTTAGAGTTCCAGTATAGTTTAATTTTAGTTAAGAGTTTAATGTTTTTCCTTTGATTTTCAGTTAGAGGTCTAGTTAAATTTAATTTTAGTTAATAGTTTATTGTTCTAAATTAGAGTATTATATTAGAGTTTTAGTTAGAGTTCTAGTTTGTTTTAGTTATAGTTAAGAGTTTAGAATTTTAGCTTAGAGTCTTAGCTTAGAGTTTTTGATAGAGTTCTAGTTTATTTTAGTTTTAGTTAAGAGTTTAAAGTTCTTAGCTTAGAGTCTTAGCTTAGAGTTTTTGTTGAAGTTCTAGTTTAGTATAGTTTTAGTGAATAGTTTAGAGTTTTAGCTTAGATTCTTAGCTTAGAGTTTTTGTTAGAGTTGAAGTTTAGTTTAGTAATAGTTAAGAGTTTAGAGTTTTATCTTATAGTCTTAGCTTAGAGTTTCTGTTAGAGTTCTAGTTTATAAAGTTATAGTTTGGTTAAGTTTTAGTTAAGAGTTTCGAGTTTTAGCTAAGTCTTAGCTTAGAGTTTTTGTTAGAGTTTTAGTTTAGTTTAGTTTTAGTTAAGAGTTTAGAGTTTTACATTAGAGTCTTAGCTTAGAGTTTTTGTTAGAGTTCTAGTTTAGTTTACTTTTAGTTAAGAGTTTAGTGTTTTACCTTAGAGTCTTAGCTTAGAGTTTTAGTTAGAGTTCTAGTTTAGTTTAGTTATAGTTAAGAGTTTTACCAAAGAGTGTTAGCTTAGAGTTTTAGTTAGAGTTCTAGTTTAGTTTAGTTATAGTTAAGAGTCTCGAGTTTTTAGCTTAGAGTCTTAGATTGGAGTTTTACTTAAAGTTTTAATTTTGTTAAGTTTTAGTTAAGAGTTTAGAGTTTTAGCTGAGTCTTAGCTTAGAGTTTTTGTTAGAGTTATAGTTTAGTTTAGTTTTAGTTAATAGTTTAGAGTTTTACCTTAGAGTCTTAGCTTAAAGTTTTTGTTAGAGTTCTAGTTTAGTTTACTTTTAGTTAAGAATTTGATGTTTTTCCTTTGAGTTTCAGCTAGAGTTCTAGTTTAGTTTACTTTTAGTTAAGAGTTTAGTGTTTTACCTTAGAGTCTTAGCTTAGAGTTTTAGTTAGAGTTCTATTTTAGTTTAGTTATAGTTAAGAGTTTAGAATTTTAGCTTAGAGTCTTAGCTTAGAGTTTTTGTTAGAGTTCTAGTTTAGTTTAGTTATAGTTAAAAGTTTGGAGTTTTACCTTAGAGACTTAGCTTAGAGTTTTAGTTTAGTTTAGTTTTAGTTTAGAGTTTTAGCTTATACTTAGAGTTTTAATTAGAGTTCTAGTTTAGTTTAGTTATAGTTAAGAGTTTATAGTTTTAGCATGGATTATTAGCTTAGAGTTTTTGTTAGATTTCTAGTTAAGTTTAGTTTTAGTTAAGAACTTAGAGTTTTAGCTTAGAGTCTTAGCTTAGAGTTTTTGTTAGAGTTCTATTTTAGTTTATTTTTATTTAAGAGTTTGGATTTTTACCTTAGAGACTTAGCTTAGAGTTTTAGTTTAGTTTAGTTACAGTTAATAATTTAGAGTTTTAGCTTAGAGTCATAGCTTAGAATTTTACTTAAAGTTATAGTTTGGTTAAGTTTTAGTTAAGAGTTTCGAGTTTTAGCTGAGTCTTAGCTTAGAGTTTTTGTTAGAGTTCTAGTTTAGTTTAGTTTTAGTTAAGAGTTTAGAGTTTTACGTTAGAGTCTTAGCTTAGAGTTTTTGTTAAAGTTCTAGTTTAGTTTAATTTTAGTTAAGAATTTTATGTTTTACCTTTGAGTTTCAGCTATAGTTCTAGTTTAGTTTACTTTTAGTTAAGATTTTAGTGTTTTACATTAGAGTCTTAGCTTAGAGTTTTTGTTAGAGTTCTATTTTAGTTTAGTTTCAGTTAGGAGTTTAGGGTTTTAGCTTAGAATCTTAGTTTTGAGTTTTTGTTATAGTTCTAGTTTATTTTACGTTTAGTTAATAGTTTAGAGTTTTAGATTGTAGTATTAGCTTATAGTTTTTTTTGAAGTTCTAGTTTAGTTTAGTTTTATTTAATAGTTTATAGTTTTAGCTTATATTCTTAGCTTAGAGTTTTTGTTAGAGTTGAAGTTTAGTTTAGTAATAGTTAATAGTTTAGAGTTTTAGCTTAGAGTCTTAGCTTAGAGTTTTACTTAAAGTTATAGCTTGGTTAAGATTTAGTTAAGAGTTTCGAGTTTTAGCTGAGTCTTAGCTTAGAGTTTTTGCTAGATTTCTAGTTTAGTTTAGTTTTAGTTAAGAGTTTAGAGTTTTACCTTAGAGTCCTAGCTAAGAGTTTTTGTTAGAGTTCTAGTTTAGTTTAATTTTAGTTAAGAATTTGATGTTTTACCTTTGAGTTTCAGCTAGAGTTCTAGTTTAGTTTACTTTTAGTTAAGAGTTTAGTGTTTTACCTTAGAGTCTTAGCTTAGAGTTTTAGTTAGAGTTCTAGTTTGGTTTAGTTATAGTTAAGAGTTTAGAGTTTTACCAAAGAGTCTTAGCTTAGAGTTTTAGTTAGAGTTCTAGTTTAGTTTAGTTACAGTTAAGAGTTTAGAGTTTTAGCTTAGAGTCTTAGCTTATAGTTTTACTTAAAGTTGTAGTTTGGTTAAATTTTAGTTAAGAGTTTCGAGTTTGATATGAGACTTCGCTTAGATATTTTGTTAGAGTTTTAGTTTAGTGTAGTTTTTGTTAAGAGTTTCGAGTTTTACTTTAGAGTCCTAGCTTAGACTTTTTGTTAAAGTTCTAGTTTATTTTAATTTTAGTTAAGAATTTTATGTTTTACCTTTTAGTTTAAGCTATAGGTATAGTTTAGTTTAATTTTATTTAAGAGTTTAGTGTTTTAACTTATAGTCTTAACTTAGAGTTTTAGTTAGAGTTCTAGTTTAGTTTAGTTATAGTTAAGAGTTTAGAATTTTAGCTTAGAGTCTTTAGCTTAGAGCTTAGAGTTTAGAGTTTTATCTTAGAGTCATAACTTAGAGTTTTTTTGTTAGAGTTCTATTTTAGTTTAATTTTAGTTAAGAGTTTGATTTTTTACCTTTGAGTTTCAGTTAGAGTTCTAGTTAAGTTTAGTTTTACTTAAGAGTTTCGTGTTTTACCTTAGAGTCTTAGTTTACAGTTTTTATTAGAGTTCTAGTTTAGTTTAGTTTTAGTTAAGAGTTTAGAGTTTTAGCATAGAGTATTATCTTTGTTTTTTTGATATATTTCTATGTTATTTTTTTTTTTTTTTTGTTTTTAGTGCTTATAGCTTAGAGTAATAGATTGTAGTTTATGTTGAAGTTCTATTTTATTTTAGTTTTATTTAAAGATTTATAGTTTTAGATATGACTCTTAGATTAGAGTTTTTGTTAGAGTTGAAGTTTAGTTTAGTGAGAGTTAAGAGTTTAGAGATTAAGCTTAGAGTCTTAGCCTAGAGTTGTTTGTTAGAGTTCTAGTTTAGGTTAGTTTTTGTTAAGAGTTTGATTTTTTACCTTTGAGTTTCAGTTAGAGTTCTAGTTTAGTTTAGTTTTAGTTAAGAGTTTAGTGTTTTACCTTAGAGTCTTAGCTTAGAGTTTTAGTTAGAGTTCTAGTTTAGTTTAGTTTTAGTTAAGAGTTTAGAATTTTAGCTTAGAGTCTTAGCTTAGAGTTTTTGTTGAAGTTGATGTTTAGTTTAGTAATAGTTAAGAGTTTAGTATTTTACCTTAGAGTCATAGCTTAGAGTTTTTGTTATATTTCTAGTTTAGTTTAGTTTTAGTTAAGAATTTAGAGTTTTAGCTTAGAGTCTTAGCTTAGAGTTTTTGTTAAAGTTGAAGTTTAGTTTAGTAATAGTTAAGAGTTTAGAGTTTTAGCTTAGAGTCTTAGCTTAGAGTTTTAATTTATTTAGTTTTAGTTAAGAGTTTAGAGTTTTTTAGCTTAGAATTTTAGTTAGAGTTCTAGTTTAGTTTAGTTTTAGTTAAGAGTTTAGAGTTTTTAGCTTAGAGTCTTAGCTTAGAGTTTTTGTTGAGGTTTAGTTTAGGTATAGTTGAGAATTTAGAGTTTTAGCTTAGAGTCATAGCTTAGAGTTTTACTTAAAGTTGTAGTTTGGTTTAGTGTTAGTTAAGAGTTTAGAATTTTAGCTTAGAGTCTTAGCTTAGATTTTTGTTAGAGTTCCAGTTTAGTTTAGTTTCAGTGAATAATTAAGATTTTGAGCATAGATTAATAGCTCGGAGTTTTTGCGTGATTTAAAGTTTATTTTAGTTACAGTTAATAGATTAGATATTTAGCTTAGAGTCATAGCTTAGAGTGTTAGTGTGATTTTCATATTCGTATATCAATAGTTAAGAGTATATAGTTTTAACTTAGAGTATCAGCTTAGAGTTTTTGTTAGAGTTCTAGTTTAGTTTAGTTATAGTTCAGAGTTTAGAGTTTTAGCTTAGAGTATTAGCTTATAGTTTGTGTTAGAATTCTAGTTTAGTTAGTTAGAGTTCTAGTTTAGTTTAGTTTTAGTTAAGAGTTTAGAGTTTTATCTTAGAGTCTTATATTATAGTTTTAGTTAAATTTATATTTTAGTTAATTTATAGTTATGAGTTTAGAGTTTTACCTTAGAGTCATAGCTTATGGTTTTAGATAGAGTTCTAGTTCAGTTTAGTTTTAATTAAGAGTTTAGAGTTTTAGCTTAGAGTCTTAGCTTATAGTTTGTGTTAGAGTTCTAGTTTAGTTTAGTTATAGTTAAGAGTTTCAAGTTTTTAGATTAGAGTCTTAGCTTAGAGTTTCTATTAGAGTTATAGTTTATTTTACTTCTAGTTAAGAGTTTAGAGTTTTAGCTTAGAGTCTTAGCTTATAGTTTGTCTTAGAGTTCTAGTTTAGTTTAATAATAGTTAAGAGTTTAGAGTTTTAGCTTAGAGTCTTAGCTTAGAGTTTTTGTTAGAGTTCTAGTTTAGTTTAGTTATATTTAAAATTTTTGAGTTTCACCTTAGAGACTTAGCTTAGAGTTTTAGTTAAGTTTAGTTTTAGTTTAGAGTTTTAGCTTAGACTTAGAGTTTTAATTAGAGTTCTAGTTTAGTTTTAGTTAAGAGTTTTTAGTTTTAGCTTAGAGTCTTAGCTTAGAGTTTTTGTTAGATTTCTACTTAAGTTTAGTTTTAGTTAAGAGTATAGAGTTTTAGCTTAGAATCTTAGCTTAGAGTTTTTGTTAGAGTTCTAGTTTAGTTTAGTTAAATTTAAGAGTTTGGAGTTTTACCTTAGAGACTTAGCTAAGAGTTTTAGTTTAGTTTAGTTACAGTTAAAAATTTAGAGTTTTAGCTTAGAGTCATAGCTTATAGTTTTACTTAAAGTTATAGTTTGGTTAAGTTTTAGTTAAGAGTTTAGATTTTTAACTAAGTCTTAGCTTAGATTTTTTGTTAGACTTCTAGTTTAGTTTAGTTTTAGTTAAGAGTTTAGAGTTTTACCTTAGAGTCTTAGCTTAGAGTTTTTGTTAGAGTTCTAGTTTAGTTTAATTTTAGTTAAGAATTTGATGTTTTGAGTTTTTGTAAGAGTTTGATTTTTTACCTTTGAGTTTCAGCTAGAGTTCTAGTTCAGCTTACTTTTAGTTAAGAGTTTAGTATTTTACCTTAGAGTCTTAGCTTAGAGTTTGAGTTAGAGTTCTAGTTTAATTTAGTTACAGTTAGGAGTTTAGAATTTTAGCTTAGAGTCTTAGCTTAGAGTTTTTGATAGAGTTCTAGTTTATTTTAGTTTTAGTTAAGAGTTTAGATTTTTTAGATTATATACTTGGATTAGATTTTTTTTTGAAGTTCTATTTTATTTTAGTTTTATTTAAGAGTTTATAGTTTTATATTATAGTCTTAGCTTATAGTTTTTTTTAAAGTTTAAGTTTAGTTTAGTATTAGTTAATAGTTTATAGTTTTAGCTTATAGTGCTATCTTATAGTTTTTGTTAGAGTTATAGTTAAGTTTACATATAGTTAAGCGTTTCGAGTTTTACCCTAGAGATTTAGCTTAGAGTTTTAGTTTAGTTTAGTTTTTGTTAAGAGTTTAGAGTTTTTTAGCTTAGAGTCTTAGCTTAGAGTTTTTGTTAGAGTTCTAGTTTAGTTTAGTTTTAGTTAAGAGTTTGGTGTTTTACCTTAGAGTCATAACTTAGAGTTTTACTTAAAGTTATAGTTTGGTTAAGTTTTAGTTAAGAGTTTAGAATTTTAGCTTAGAGTTCTAGTTTAGCTTAGTTTTAGTTAAGAGTTTAGAGTTTTTATCTTAGAGTCTTAGCTTATACTTTTTGTTGAAGCTCTAGTTTAGTTTTAGTTAAGAGTTTATAGTTTTAGCTTAGAGTCTTAGCTTAGAGTTTTTTTTTGAGTTATAGTTTAGTTTTAGTTAGGAGTTTAGAATTTTAGCTTAGAGTCTTAGCTTCGAGTTATAGTTAGATTTGAAGTTTAGTTATAGTTAAGAATTTAGTTTTAGCTTAGAGTCGTAGTTTAGAGTTTTTGTTAGAGTTCTATTTTATTTTAGTTAAGAGTTTAGAGTTTTATCATAGAGTCATAGCTTAGAGTTTTTGTTGAAGTTGAAATTTAGTTTAGTCATAGTTAAGAATTTAGAGTTTTTAGCTTAGAGTCTTAGCTTAGAGTTTTACTTAGAGTTCTAGTTTAGTCTAGTTTTAGTTAAGAGTTTAGAGTTTTATCTTAGAGTCTTAGCTTAGAGGTTTTGTTGAAGTTCTAGTTTAGTTTAGTTAAGACTTTTGAGTTCTACCTTAGAGTCTTAGCTTAGAGCTTTACTTAGAGTTGAAGTTTAGTTTAGTTATAGTTAAGGGTTTAGAGTTTTAGCTTGGAGTCTTAGCTTAGAGTTTTAGTTAGAGTTCTAGCTTAGTTTGGTTTTAATTAAGAGTTTAGAGTTTTACCTTAAAGTCTTAGCTTAGAGTTTTATTTAGAGTTCTAGTTTAGTTTAGTTTTAGTTAAGAGTTTTGAGTTTTACCTTAAAGTCTTAGATTAGAGTTTTAGTTAGGGTTGAAGTTTCGTTTAGTTTAGTTATAGTTAAGAGTTTATAGTTTTAGATTAGAGTCTTAGCTTAAAGTTTTAGTTAGAGTTATTGTTTATTTCAGTAGTGTTTTGTTGTGGTTTACCTTGTCACAGTTACATTCTTTTAATTTTTAAAAGTTCATTTTGAATTTCTTTCGTTGAAATTTAAGAGTTGGAATATTTCAGTAGTGTTTTGTCATGGTTTACCTTCTCACAGTTACATTCTCTTAATTTTTCAAAGTTCATTTTGGTTTTCAATCGTTGAAATGCATGAGTTGGAATATTTCAGTAGTGTTTTGTTGTGGTTTACCTTGTCACTGTTACATTCTCTTGATTTTTCAAAGTTCATTTTGGATTTCTTTCGATGAAATGCAAGAGTTGGAATATTTCAGTATTGTTTTGTCGTGGTTTACCTTGTCACAATTAAATTCTCTTGATTTTTCAAAGTTCATTTTGAATTTCACTCATTGAAATGCGAGAGTTGGAATACTTCAGTGGTGTTTTGTCGTGGTTTACCCTGTCACAGTTACATTCTCTTGATTTTTCAAAGTTCATTGAAATTTCTTTCATTGAAATGCAAGAGTTGGAATATTTCAGTAGTGTTTTGTGATGGTTTACCTAGTCACTGTTACATTCACTGTTACATTCGCGCGCCTACGTACACGCGCGTACGTAGGCTAACCTAACCTAACCTAACTTAACCTAACCTAACCTAATTTGATCTAACCTAACCTAACAAAAATCAAGAAAAAGTAACTGTGTCAATTTAAAGCACAACAAAACACTACTGAAATATTCCAACTCTTGCATTTCAACGAAAGAAAACCAAAATTATCTTTGAAAAATCAAGAGAATGTAACTGTGACAAAGTAAACCATGGCAAAACAAAACTGAAATATTCCAACTCTTGCATTTCAATGAAAGAAATCCGAAAAGAACTTTGAAAAATCAAGAGAAAGAGAAAAATCAAAAAATCAACAAAAACTCTAAACTACGACTCTAAGCTAAAAACTAAATTCTTAACTATGACTAAACTAAACTTCAACTCTGACTATAACTCTAAGCTAAGACTCTAAGCTAAAACTCTAAACTCCTAACTAAAACTAAACTAAACTAAAAATCTAACAAAAACTCTAAGCTAAGACTCTAAGCTAAAACTATAAACTCCTAACTAAAACTAAACTAGAACTTCAACAAAAACTATAAGCTAAGAATTTAAGCTAAAAACTCTAAGCTCTTAACTAAAACTAAACTAAACTAGAACTCTAACAAAAACTCTAAGCTAAGACTCTAAGCTAAAATTCTAAACTCTTAAATAAAACTTAACCAAACTATAACTTTAAGTAAAACTCTAAGTTATGACTAAGGTAAAACACCAAACTCTTAACCAAAAATAAACTAAACTAGAACTCTAACAAAAACTCTAAGCTAAGAATCTAAGCTAAAAAACTCTAAACTCTAAACTAAAACTAAACTAAACTAAAAATCTAAGATAAGTCTCGAAGGTAAAATTCCAAACGCTGAACTATATCTAAACTAAAGTAGAACTCTAACAAAAACTCTAAGCTAAGACTCTAAGATAAAAATACAAACTCTTAAATATTACTAAATTAAAATAAAACTCTAACAAAAACTCTAAGCTAATACTCTAATCTAAAACTCTAAACTCTTAACTAAAACTAAAATAAAATAGAACTCTATCAAAAACTCTAAGCTAATACTCTAAGCTAAAAATCTAAACTCTTAACTATAACTAAACTAAAATATAACTCTAACAAAAACTCTAAGCTAAGACTCTAAGGTAAAACACTAAACTCTTAACTAAAAGTAAACTAAACTAGAACTCTAGCTGAAACTCAAAGGTAAAACATCAAATTCTTAACTAAAATTAAACTAAACTAGAACTCTAACAAAAACTCTAAGCTAAGACTCTAAGGTAAAACTCTAAACTAAAACTAAACTAAACTAGAACTCTAACAAAAACTCTAAGCTAAGACTCAGCTAAAAATCGAAACTCTTAACTAAAATTTAACCAAACTATAACTTTAAGTAAAACTATAAGCTATGAGTCTAAGCTAAAACTCTAAATTCTTAACTGTAACTAAACTAAACTAAAACTCTAAGCTAAGTCTCTAAGGTAAAACTCCAAACTCTTAAATATAACTAAACTAAACTAGAACTCTAACTAAAACTCTAAGCTAAGAATCTAAGCTAAAACTATAAATTCTTAACTAAAACTAAAATTAACTAGAACTATTACAAAAACTATAAGCCAAGACTCTAAGCTAAAAAAACTATAGATTATTTAATAAAACTAAACTAGAACTCTAATTAAAACTCTAAGTCTAAGCTAAAACTCTAAACTAAAACTAAACTAAACTAAAACTCTAAGCTAAGTCTCTAAGGTGAAACACCAAACTCTTAACTATAAATTTACTAAACTATAACTCTAACTAAAACTATAAGCTAAGACTCTAAGCTAAAACTCTAAACTCTTATCTAAAACTAAACTAAACTATAGCTCTAAGAACAACTCTAAGCTAAGACTGTAAGGTAAAACTCTAAACTATAAACTGAAACTAAACTAAAATAGAACTTCAACAAAAACTCTAAGCTACGACTCTAAGGTAAAACTATAAACTATTAACTAAAACTAAAATAAACTAGAACTCTATCAAAAACTCTAAGCTAAGACTCTAAGCTAAAATCCTAAACTCTTAACTATAACTAAACTAAACTAGAACTCTAACTAAAACTCTAAGCTAAGACTCTAAGGTAAAACACTAAACTCTTAACTAAAAGTAAACTAAACTAGAACTCTAACAAAAACTCTAAGCTAAGACTCTAACGTAAAATCTAAACTCTTAACTAAAACTAAACTAAACTAGAACTCTAATTAAAACTCTAAGTCTAAGCTAAAACTCTAAACTAAAACTAAACTAAACTAAAACTCTAAGCTATGTCTCTAAGGTAAAACACCAAACTCTTAACTATAACTAAACTACACTAGAACTCTAAAAAAAACTCTAAGCTAAGACTCTAAGCTAAAACTCTAAACTCTTAACTAATACTAAACTAAAGTAGAACTCTAACACAAACTATAAGCTAAGACTCTAAGCTAAAACTATAAACTCATAACTATAATTAAACTAAACTATAATTCTAACATAAACTTTAATCTAAGACTATAATCTAAAAACTATATACTCTTAACTATAATTAAAATAAAATATAACTCTAACAAAAACTATAATATAAGACTCTAAGCTAAAGCTCTAAACTATTAACTAAACTTAAATAGAACTCTAACTAAAACTCTAAGATAATAATCTAATTTAAAACTATAAAATATTAAATATAAATTTAATAAAATCTAACTGTAACTAAAAATATAAGATATAACTATAAGATAAAACTATAAATTCTTAACTAAAACTAAAATAAACTATAACTCTAAATACAACTCTAAGCTAATACTCTAAGCAAAAACTCTAAACTCTTAACTAAAACTAAACTAAACTAGAAATCTAACAAAAACTCTAAGCTAAGACTCTAAGCTAAAACTCGAACCTCTTAACTAAAAGTTAACTAAACTACAACTTTATCTAAAACTCTAAGCTATGACTCTAAGCTAAAATTCAAAACTCTTAACTGTAACTAAATTAAACTATAACTCTAACAAAAACTCTAAGCTATGACTCTAAGCTAAAAACTCTAAACTCTTAACTAAACCTAAACTAACCTAGAACTCTAACTAAAACTCTAAGCTAAGACTCTAAGCTAAAAACTCTAAACTCTTAACTAAAACTAAACTGAACTAAAACTCTAAGCTAAGACTGTAAGGTAAAACTCTAAACTCTTAACTATTACTAAACTAAACTTCAACTTTAACAAAAACTCTAATCTAATACTCTAAGTTAAAACTCTAAACTCTTAACTATCACTAAACTAAACTTCAATTTTAAAAAAAACTCTAAGCCAAGACTAATCTAAAACTATAAATTCTTAACTAAAAATAAACTACACTAGAACTCTAACTAAAACTCTAAACTAAGACTCTAAGGTAAAACATTAAACTCTAAAGTAAAACTAAACTAAACTAGAACTAACTGAAACTCAAAGGTAAAAAATCAAACTCTTAACTAAAATTAAACTAAACTAGAACTCTAACAAAAAAACTCTAAACTCTTAACTAAAACTAAACTAAAACTCTAAGCTAAGTCTCTAAGGTAAAACTCCAAACTCTTAACTATATGTAAGCTAAACTAGAACTCTAACAAAAACTATATGATAAGACTCTAAGCTAAAACTCTAAACTCTTAACTATTACTAAACTAAACTTCAACTCTAACAAAAACTCTAAGCTAAGACTCCAAGCTATAACTCTAAACTATTAACTAAAACTAAACTAAACTAGAAATTCAAAAAAAACTCTAAGCTAAGAATATAATATAAAAACTATTAACTATTAAATAAAACTAAAATAAACTAGAACTATAACAAAAACTCTAAGTTAAGACTCTAAGATAAAACTATAAACTCTTAACAAAAACTAAACTAAACTAAACTAAAACTCTAAAAAAAAATATAAGCTATGAATCTAAGGTAACACACTAAACTCTTAACCAAAAAATAAACTAAACTAGAACTCTAACTGAAACTCAAAGCTAAAAAATCAAACTCTTAACTAAAATTAAACTAAACTAGAACTCTAACAAAAAAACTCTAAGCTAAGACTCTAAGCTAAAACTCTAAACTCCTAACTATTACTAAACTAAACTTCAACTCTCACAAAAACTCTAAGCTAAGACTCTAAGCTAAAACTCTAAACTATTAACTAAAACTAAACTAAACTAGAACTTCAACAAAAACTCTAAGCTAAGACTCTAAGCTATCCAAAAAGCTGTAAAGTATAGTTGTGGGTGAAATGGATGGATGCTTCATCTTGTAAAATGGGTTTAGAAGGGACATTAAGAAAGAAACTTGCTCTGAAATGTCTTTTGAAAAGTATTTCTTGGTGTTGAGGTATTCAAAAAGCTGTAATGTAAAGTTGTGGGTGAAAGGGATGGGTGCTTCAAGTTGGAAAATAGGTTTAGAAGGGACATTAAGAAAAAAAGTTGCTCTGAAATGCCTTTTGAAAGGTATTTCATTGGTGTTGAGGTATTCAAAAAGCTGTAAAATAAAGATGTGGGTGAAAAGGATGGATGCTTCAACTTGTAAAATGGGTTTAGGATGGACATTATGAAAAGAACTTGTTCTGAAATGGTCTTTGAAAAGTATTGCTTGGTGTTGAGGTATCCAAAAAGCTGTAAAGTAAAGTTGGGGGTGAAACGGATGGGTACTTCAAGTTGGAAAATGGGTGTAGTAGGGACATTAAGAAAAAAAGTTGCTCTGAAATGCCTTTTGAAAGGTATTTCTTGGTGTTGAGGTATCCAAAAAGCTGTAAAGTAAAGTTTTGGGTGAAAAAGATGGATGCTTCAAGTTGGAAAATGGGTTTAGAAGGGACATTAAGAAAGGAAATTGCTCTGAAATGCCTTTTGAAAAGTATTTCTTGGTATTGAGGTATCTGAAAAGCTGTAAAGTAAAGTTGTGGCTGAAATGGATGGGTACTTCAAGTTGTAAAATGGGTTTAGGATGGACATTAAGAAAGGAAATTGCTCTGAAATGCCTTTTGAAAGGTATTTCTTAGTGTTGAGGTATCCAAAAAGCTGTAATGTAAAGTTGTGGGTGAAAAGAATGGGTACTTCAAGTTGGAAAATAGGTTTAGAAGGGACATTAAGAAAGGAACTTGCTCTGAAAAGCCTTTTGAAAAGTATTTCTTGGTGTTGAGGTTTCCGTAAAGCTGTAAAGTATAGTTGTGGGTGAAAAGGATGGGTGCTTCAACTTGTAAAATGGGTTTAGAAGGGACATTAAGAAAAAAAATTGCTCTGAAATACCTTTTGAAAGGTATTTCATGGTGTTGAGGTATCCGAAAAGCTGTAAAGTAAAGTTGTGTGTGAAATGGATGGGTACTTCAAGTTGTAAAATGGCTTTAAAAGGGACATTAAGAAAGGAAATTGTTCTGAAAAGATAGAGTAAGGCCTTAAAAAAGTATTAAAAAATGGGGGCTCAGGGGACCTTTGGGGCGCCGGGGGCCCTTTGGGGGGCCCGGGGACCCTTTGGGAGCCATGGGGAACCTTTTGGGGCGGGGGGCTTCCTTCGGGGTTGGGGTAGGGGTATGGTAGCCATTGGGGTTGGGGTTAGGGGACCTCACGACACTGTTCAAATCGAACTTTTGTATTATAACGACCACACTCAAAACCTCTTCTAAAACATCTTCTAAAATCATCTTTTAAAATGTCTCTAACTGTTTCGCCGAAATAATTCCCTAAGATGTCTAAATCTAAATTCCCTAAAATGTCCCTAAAATTTCGCTCAAATAACCCCTAAACGTAATTTCAGCGTGTTCCTTTTGTTTTTGGCATCCCTGCGCTGTCACATTTCAAATTACTAAGAAACCCTTTCCCGCGTTCCATCTCTTCATCTCTAAGATCAAAACATTCGCCGGAGTTTCTTGGAGAATTGTTTCCGGGGCGAAGTTTATTAATACCTTTGGAGTTCGACCAGAATTGTTTCCAGGGCAAAGTTTATTAATATCTGACAGGTGATGTCAAGGTGAATTGTTTCTGGGCGAAGTTTTTTAATGTCTGACAGATGATGTCATGGTTGATTGATTTGTCATGAAAGGGGAATTAATTTGTTGTTTCTAAGGGGAATTATTGATTCACGAAAGGGAAACACGTGATCCTGTTTTCCTATTCCTGGATCTTAACATTCGCCCCGAACGTGCACTTACAACAACAACAAAACAAGATCTTGAAAGAAGTGTCATTGACCCTGTTCCCCAATTAGACTCAATAATCCAGAAAACATCCATCAAAGTGAGAAAAATCATGTTTTTTCATTCTCACTGACAAAAACCATAAAACAGACATAAATTGATGTTGACATCCATAAAAAACATCGAATAAATTGACCAACACTCATAACCGTCCAAGAAACATCCATAAAAGTGAGAAAATTCCTGTTTTTTCAAGTGAGAAAATTCCTGTTTTTTCATTCTCACGTGGTTCGTACGGGAGTAGCACCCCCCTCTCTACTCTCGTCACGAAATTGTGACTCTTAAAGAGGATCAGGCTCAGACAATTCAGTCGATAAATGTAATACCCATTCGGACAAAGGAGTGTCATGCGGGTCTGGCAAATTGGAGGAGATAGTACGAGGTAATATACACTAGATCAAGTGAATTCTTAACCTTCTCGGAATAAAGTGTTTGCATTTTAGATTGATGAAGGGCAAGTTCCCTAACAAAACCTTTTTTTGATGCTTTTCTCATTTCATTGACTAAACCTTGACGGGAGCGTAGGCATTCTCTTCATAATTAGTGCCAGAACTTACCCCGTTGTCAAGCTTCAGACAGCGCTATGTATTGTGACCACCCAGGAGCCTGGGTGCCAATACAGGTTTTTTTAGGAACTGCCATTTTTCAGCGCACAAAAGTACATGGCAGATTTCTGCAAAATAGATATCAAGAGTAAATTTAACTTCATTAATGCCTTTAATGGAAGACTTTAGTAGAAGATGGAATGGAACCGGATATTGTTAAGGATGGTATCAGATGTTTAAATGTACTGAGATCTGTCAATTTTGTTTTCCAATCATGACAAGTGTGCCACTTATGCCGGGGCTCAATATGAGCCTGTAACACTTGAACCTGAGAAGCTTCTGGTTTAGAACTAGAAGCAATTGGAAGACATTTAAAACACTTAGAAATTTGTTTGCAAAAAGCCAAGGACGGGCGAAAGGACAAGAAGACCATTTTTAGTAAGGCAGAACCGCTTAGTAATACGGAACCTGGCAATCCAAAGTTCAAATAACTTTAAAAATTAGTGCAATATCTAAGCCAAAAATCCGCTCATTTCACTAGATATATCTTAATTAATCCGCTTTATGGCTACACTCTTTGATTGCTAAAAATTTGTAATATTTTTCCCCCACAACTTCAATCTCTTGCAGTCGAAAGTCTCACTTTCGGCAGCAAGAAACTTTCAAACTCGGAAACCGAGGAGATTGACAGCCGGTGAATGTAAATCACCTCGTTTTACTACCTCCCCCCCTTTGTTTACCAACTAAAATGTATGTCATTTTCGCAACAAACTTAAGATAGTCTTTAAAGTAGAGAATAACCAGATTACTACCAACTAGTACTAACCACTCCCGGAAGCATCAAACCATCTTAGGCCACTACAGCTGTGCACGCTCCTCCTCAACCCAATCTGTTCAAAGTTTCACTGTTTATCTCCTCACATCATGTTCCAATTTCCATGGGCTTATTTCATTTGACGAAGTTCAACCCTGTTTCAGGGAACTTCGTTTGACGAAGTTCAGGGTATGACTTGATTTTGGTTTGGCCCCAGGCAGCGAGCCAAAAAGTACTCTTTGGTAATCTATCATCCTTCATACGTAAAACGTGGCCTAGCCTTCTCAATAGTTCTTTCATTACAGTCTTAGAAAACGGGATCGAACTTTATTTTTTGTACAACCTATCACACAGCCCTCATTCAACATAACTTCTGGAAATCAATTACAATTAATCGCAATATAGTTCCTTCAATGACCATAAGTGTTCTACTCTACTAAATGTGATTTTAACAATTATTATTTTAGTTTTGAGGCAAAATATTTTGTCCGATATTCATTTTTTCTCATTATTTCTCTGATCATTAAAGTGTTGCTTTGCATTACGATTGTAATTCTTATTTGTATTCAATATTATTTTATTTAAAACGAGAATTTGAGTTTTATCTTTAGCTTGTGATAGCTGTTTATAAATAAATTATTTTGTCCTGTCTTACCTAAAAAACCAACAAGTTAAAAAATTCAATGTGTTCCTCATCTCCCCCCTTTTTAGTTCATCGTACAGCATTTATTTTTTATTAATTTTGGACATTTTGTTTGTATAATCCCTATTATCCCTAACTTGATCTATTGAAGCTTGTTATAGGCTTCTTGCAATAATTAGTATCTGGTGCTGGTCTATGGGATTGATTCCAGGTTGTTATAAAAGACCGAGGTCGAAGACCGGGTTGTTACAAAAGACTGAGACCAAAGAGTGGGTTGTTACAAAAACTGAGACCAAATATCAAAGACAGGGTTGTTACAGAAACTGGTAGACAAAAGAAGCAAATTCGGCTCCCTTATAACTTACGACAACATCTTGGAAGTTTGTTTCCTGTATTCAACAGAACTTCTTGAAACTAATAGTAGGATGCCTCATCTTGATTTGCGTAGGATATGTTCCATCCTGTATCTAAGTTATACTTTGCGTAGGTTATGTTCCTTCCGGTGCTATTTGGGGAGATTACGTTCCATGGCACCTTTCCATGGCAGATTACCAGACTGGTTATTGCTATTGATATCAATTGCACATGGAATTATACAAAACCTACCAGACAGCTTTATTGGCCAACCAGACAGGTTTCTGGGCCAACCAGACAGGTTTCTGGGCCAACTCTAAGTTTTTTCAACCAGACTGGTTTTTGAACCGACATCTGTTTTTTTAGGGGAGCCAATCAGAGAATTGCTTACATATGATTTTCCCTTTGCATAACAATTCGTCATTTAAATTTCGTATAAAATATTCATGCACTACAATTTAATTTCCATTATGATTCAACATATTGTATAATACACTGAATATTATTCACTTTGAAACAATGAATATTTCTATTTTCATCATGAGTATAATTTAATGAATTTCCTTATATATATCCAGATAAGAAGCATTTTACCATTAAATTGAAATTTAAAGCAGACATAGCCCCCCTCCCCCCTCCAACAATACAAACCCTTAAAAAATTATTAGTATATTCGATAGAAAACGCAAAGTATGCTATTTTTTTACATTATGTAAATAAAATCTCTCCTCCACTGCTTTGTTTACAAGTTTTAATTGTTTTGAAACAGTTCTTTTCGTTCAAAAATGTCCTTTTCCAATCGTGCGTTTAAAATGTGCTGTCATAGAACCATCTGTGTTTAACCTTTTTACAAGAGGGAGCGATTTCAAAACATCTTCTGGCAAGCGCATTATCTGAATTAAGAAAACAAAGGAATGGAAACGTGTAATTCTAAACGCTTTGAAGAAAGAGTGATTGTTTTTTGGCCAAATTAGACAGATATTTTTCAATTGTTTTTGATGAAAGCAAATGGATTTCACAGATGATTAAGAGGCTTTTATAAAAATATACGACAGGGAAGGGGGGGCAATGTATCAATTCTAACACGGTTTTTCTTTACTTGGTACCCATTAAAAACAAAATTTTTGTGTTAAATAAGTAATTCTTGTATCTTTTAAAAGAGCTTTACGGGGTTTGAGAGGGAGACTCTGTTCCCTGATTCCGTGCGGGTAGAGGGGAATTCTTGGTTCAGAGTAATGTTTACTTCTTTAAAAAAAGGGAATCGTTTTTTACATGCTAAACTTTGCCTTCTTTTTAAGGAAGAGGATTCCTACACTTACTCTCCCGTGGACAAGAGAGCTAAGACTAACGGCGTTACTCCAATACAACAAGTGGAGTTAGATGATCCAGTGGGGGTCACTCGCATCCATTCCAGACCAGCGCTGCCTGCCCAAAACCCACCAGTGCCAACCCCTATGCAGCAAGGTATAAAGCTGAAAAGAGAATGGATGGTTGCTCACATGATGGGGAGCCCCACTGCCTCATCTGTACAAGCCAGTGACATCACCACCACATCTATGCAAGAAAACGGATGGCACTCAACAGCAGTCTGAATTTGGAAATGTGGGTATTTTCACCTCTAGCTTCTACCTATTTCTATCCAACTTTTTTTTGTTTTTTTAAGTATTATCTTTTCGCCATTTTTCAACACCGTAAAAGTGTATGTCAGAGATATTAAAATGTTAATCCCCCACCCACAACCATTGTTTAAAATATCTCTGCCCCCCTCAGAGATAGCTGAATATAATGCATTTTTTTTGATTGGTAAAGAAAGCACTCTTTTGCATCTTTCTAAATTTTCTGTGGGAGGGGGAGGGAGGCAAGTGTTTAGTTTATATAATTCTAAGAGGAATTGAATTTTGAGGATGGGGTGAAAAAATTAAAATGTTTTTTTTAACTTTATAAAACAAGGGTCATTTCACATAGAAAATAAAACTTTTTTCTTTAAGTTAATGAATTATCCTTTTCGCCGTTTTTCAACATCGTAAAAGTGTATGTCAGAGATATTAATATGTTAATCCCCCGCCCCCAACCATTGTTTTAAATTTTTCTGCCCCCCTCAGAGATAGCTGAATATAATGCATTTTTTTATTGGCAAAGAAAGCACTCTTTTGCGTCTTTCTGAACTTTCTGTGGGAGGGTGGGGAGCAAAGTATTTAGCTTATATAAGTCGAGGGCAACTTGAGTTTTGAGAATGGGATAAAAACATTAAAATGGTTTTTTTTAACTTTAAAAAATAATGGTTATTTCACATAGAAAATAAAACCTTTTTTCTATAGGTTATTTAATTATCATTTTCACCATTTTTTTAACACTGTAAAAGTGTGCGTGTGTGTGTGCGTGTGTGTGTGTGTGAGCGTGTGTGTGTGTGCATGTGTGTGTGAGCGTGTGTGAGTGTGTGCGTGTGTGTTTGAGCCTTTGCGTGTGTGTGTGCGTGTGTGCGTGTGTATGTTTGTGTGCGCGTGTGTGTGAACGTGTGTGTGTGTGTGTGTAAGAGTGTTATTAACAAAATTTGTAATTTATTATGCACTGTTTTGTAAATAATGCTATAAGCAAAAATTTGTAATTTATTATGCATTTGTTTGATAAATAATGCTATAAGCAAAAAACAAATTTGTAATTCATTATGCATTTGTTTGATAAATTTGAATCCAATGAAGAAAAAAAATGTTTTATAAAAAAAAAGTGTGCTATTGTGATAAAGCTCTCGTCAAAGAAAAACAACTTAATCCATTCATTTTTTAGTTCCAGGGGGAAGCTTTGAAAACTTCTGACTTCCCTGGTCTGAGAATTACAAATTATCATGAGTAATTTTCCCCTCTCACAGGATGATGTTAGTGAAGGTATGTCATTTAATATCCCCCTGGATTTTCAATTTACAACTGAAGAAATGGACAGTCTTATGCAAATTGTTAGACCTAATGTTCCCGGGGACATTTTTGACGATGACTTTATAATTAGTGAATTGGATCCTGTGCAAATAGGTGCAGGACATGAAAATAGTGGTATGTCCCCGGAACTACGTGAATTTTATTTTTTAGAGTCTGCTCTAGGTCACTTAAAAACACATAGGGTAGATTTCAACCCTCCCGAGGAAAACGTGATTGACGGTGGGGTCATTTTAACAGGCCCTGTAAATGTTCTCCATAGCTACATCGACCAAATTCGAGCACTTATAGAGATTCAGATTCAGACTCGGGGGGGCCAAGGGGGGGGTTAAAACATCGGTAAATCAAAATGTTTATTTACAAAAGGGGATATCTGGGGATATTTTTTATTTTCATTTTACAGCTGGCAATCAAACTTTTTACTCTGGTCTAAATGAATTTGAGGGTAACTTTTTCGACTGGGTAAATAAATTAATTTCGACTTTGGACACGTTTAACGAGAGGGGAAGTGGGTCCACAATTTTATACATTGAACACATGGATCTGAATCTCAGTAGATTTAAAAAAGACTTTAATTTAGTGGGAGGCTGGGGTAATCTAAAAATACAATGCCACCCAGATTTTTCGGCTGCAGGAGGGGTTCAGGGTTTCAGATTTGACACGGGACTGCAATGCTTTAAATATACATTTTTAGCAGCAGCCCATAAAACATTAAACAAAGATTCAACAATAAGAAATCTCGACGGACTTGCACGTAACGGTGGAGAAAATTTCTCTAAAGTAAATTTTGACTGTTTAGACGGGAAGTATCCGGTGTCATTGAAAGAAATAACCATATTCAAAAAAGCAAATGAAAATCTTGGGTTGGGGGTGGTTTCTCTCCAGTATGACACGGAATTTGTAAATGGGGGAAAGAAACCAAATAAAATAGAGGTTTTATATTCAGTTAGGACACCGATGGTAGATATTGTTAAAAATTGGGTTTGGGTTATTTATGAGCCCCCTAAAGATGTAGATTTCTATGGTCATTTTTTCCCCGTTACGGCAATAAGTCGACTCTTATCCCAAGGCAAAAAATATGGGGAACGTCTCTATTGCCCCATGTGCCTTTCTCCATTTAGAACTGAACGAACATTCTCGGATCACATGAGACATTGCAAAATTCATGGCAATCAACGAATAGAAATGCCGGCAGAAGGCAAAGATACTTTACAATTTAAAATTTTCCAAAATTCCCTGCTACAAGTTGATAAAGTATGTTTAGATTGTGAATCGAGACTGGTGGAGGTATCAGACCCATCAAAGCCAAATATAGTCAAGGAACACAAACTAGTTGCGTGTTCCTATGCGCATGCCCGTCATTAGTCTAACAATAAAATGCAGTCGTAAGTGTTTTTTTGGCTTTGTATGAGGTGGGTAGCATGGAGAAGTTGATGGTATCTTTAATAAAAACGGCAAACGCCGCCATTTTACGATTGCATCACACCAACTATCCAATGACATTATCAGATAAAGAGCAACTGGCACTAGAAAAGGGGACAATTTGTTGGGTCTGTAGAGGTGTTCTTGCCCCAAAAGACGTGGTCCAGTATCATAATCATCTTATTGATCCCAATTCAACGGGAAAAAGTAACTTTCGGGGGTGGGCTGAAAGTTCATGTAACTTAAAAATTAAATAGCAACTCTTTCTTCTAGTTTTTATACATAATTCTAACTACAATCTAAAGTATGTGCTTTCAGCAATGGCAGATCTTCAAAGACATGGAACAGTGGATGATGTATGGGTGATAGACAGCTTTTCCTACAAAGTCATTCCTAAATCGTCAGAAAAGTTGCTTGTTTTGGAATTTATGTGGAGATATGTTGAAGACGACGTTGAGTACAAGAATAAAATTCACTTTTTATATTCCTTCATTTTTCCCCAGTTCTTTGAGTAAAATAATACAGGAGCAGAAAAACTCAGACGGCTGAAATGATTTCCACCTTCTCAAGCCACAATTCCCAAATGATTTATATGATTTTTTAAAGGTTAAGCGCGTGTATCCTTATGATTATTATTGTTCCATGTCGAGATTTGCCGAGGAAGCTATTCCCTTGATTGAATCGTTTTACGACAGTCTACACGATCGTAGGTGCACCCCCGATGAATACAGTTTTGCTAAAAAAGTGTGGGCAGATGGAGGGTGTAAAAATGGGTTTGACTACTGCAAGCTGTATTTGTCGAGTGATGTGTTAAATTTGTTAGACATTATGTGTAAAAATACAGACAAAATCTATGGGGAATTTAATCTTGATTTGGGCTAGTATTTCTCATCTCCTCATCTGGTGATGGACCTCATCCTAAGAATTAGCGGGGAAAAAATTTGGCTAATCACTGACATCGATCAGCACCTGTTCATTGAGAGGTCAATGAGGGGTGGATTTGTTTTTCACGGGGATCGTATCTTGAAAACTGATCCAACTGGAGAAGACGGGGACAAAATTAGATGCAGTTTTCCTTGATTTGAATTCTCTCTACCCCTCGGCCATTTTCCATTATGCGCTACCTTGCGATGACTATAAATGGCTCAATGACCCTCAAGCTTCCCGTTTCCCCAACACTGACAGTGTTGAGAAGACTGGACCGGTTGGATGGTTTTCTGAAACTGATGGGGAGATACTAGTTGAGCTTCACGATTCAGTAAAGGATTTTGTTTTCCCATGCATCAATAGACCTGTGACTAGGGACTCTTTGAGCCCCCGCAATAGGCATTTAGTCGATGTGGACGGATTGCATTGGTCACCTTCAAAATAAAAAATTATTGCTGACCTTGTGCCGAAAAAAAATTTTGTTGTACATTATGTGGCCTTTAAATGGATATGCAACAATGGTTCCAACGTCACAAAGGTTCATAGAGCGCTCCAGTTTAGTCAAAAACCATATCTAAAAACGTTTGTTGACACTTTTGTCAAGAAACGTTCTGAAGCACAAACAATAGCCGAAAAAGAAATTTATAAGCTCATTTTGAATTCGGCTTTCGGTAAAATGTGTGAGAGTTTTCGCAATAGGAATCGTTGTGACGTCGTGACCGATCCCAAACAATGTGCTTGAACTATTGCCGATCCAAACTACACTTTCTTCACGATCATTGACCCGGAAATAGTACTATTGAATAGAAAAAAAGAAGCATTGTCCTGAATAAAAATATTGCTGCAGGCAGTGCTATCTTGGAGATCTCAAAAAACCTCATGTTGGAATTCTACTAAAATGTGGCTAGGGTACAGTGGCCGGAGAAGGGGCAAGTAGAGGTCTGCTACGGGGACACAGATTCTCTACTGTTAAAAGTAAAAACCCCAAATCTAATTGATGATTTGGCGCACGGTGAAATTATTAGCTCACGGATGAACTACACCAATTGGAGTGGGCTTTACCAAGAGCTAGTGAAACGTCGGGAACCAAATCAGCTTTTATTTTTTAAACCAGAAACGGGAAGCGACATGATTTCCCGTGGTATGTTTGTAAGTCCAAAGGTGTACTTTATACAGAAACACGATGAGGAAATCAAGAAACGTTGCAAAGGAGTACCCACGTGCTATGTGGATAAGAATTTCGACATGGACATTTATAGGAATTGTATTGTTGTAAATAAAATTCCACCAGCCAAATTGCTGGCAATTCGGTTCCTAAACTACAGGAACTTTACTGTAAATGTAGAAAAAATTGCCATGAGTACCATTTCCGACAAGGTCTATGTTTGTCAAGATGGTGTGACTACCCTCCCCCTTGGGCACTATTTAATTTCAGACCGGTCCGAATGTGTTATCCATAGGGAAAGCCTCGGTTTGAATAAAGTCCAGTAAATTTTTTCCTAAAACCTTGGGGGGGGGGGGGTCTCGCGGCCCGGGGGAGGGGGCCGGCCGCCAGTGATGGGTGCACCGCCAGCCACTATCAAAGTTATCTTTTTTTTTACTTAGAGCAGATTTTTTTTTGTAAATATACATGTTGCATTGAAATTAAAAGAAAAGTGATAATATTTTAAGTGCTTTATTCTAATAAATGTTATATTTTTTCTATAAATAAATAAACAAAAAAAAAGTGTATTTATTTAAGTGTTTTTTTCTCTGTGCCTATGTAAATGTTGTTCTATATTTTATTATAAATAAATTAAAAAAAAGTGTATTTTTTCATGTTTAATGTGCTTTTTTCAATGTAGTATTTTTTAAGTATTGTTACTTTTTTATGCATATAATAAAAGAAAATATGATTCTTTATTCGTCTTCTTCTTATTATTATTATTATTATTGAACGGAGTAGTAGTAGTTGTAGTAGTAGTAGTAGTAGTAGTAGTAGTAGTAGTAGTAGTAGTAGGGAAATTATTTAGTCATTAGACAGCTATAGCCTACAGTTAGTTGTCTAGGTAAATTATTGAAGTGAACATGTATCAATTTAAAACACCATTCAGATCGTTTGTGTGTGGGCCCTCAATGTCAGGCAAAACTACACTCTTAACTAAAATCATTAAAAATTGCGATAAAATGTTTGTGGAAAAGCCGAAAAAAATCTACTATTGTTACAGTATTTGGCAGGAGTCATACGATAAAATAAAAGCAATTGCCACCACAGGATTGGTGCAGATACAATTCAGACAGGGACTTGATGTTTTCAACATTATTGAACCAAACTCTTGGCTGATCATTGACGATCTGGCTGTATCTATTGAACAATGGTCCCAGGAAATGCTACAACTGTTCACTGTTCGCTCTCATCATGAACAGATTTCCGTTACTCTGGTTCTACACAATCTCTTTCATCAGAGCAAATGTATGCGAACACTTGCAGTGACCTGCACTTACTACATTATCTACAGAGTTGTTCGACATTCTAGATCGCTAATAACCCTCAAAAAACAAATATATCCAAAAACCCCCAAATTGCTGCCCTCAGCGTACAATCAGGCAACTATTACGCCCCTCGGGTATATCCTATTACATCTTAATCAAAATACACCCAACGATATGTGTGTAGTCCCATATATTTTCGACAATGAAATTACAGTATATCTCCCCGTGAACACTAAAAAGACCTATTAGTTGCTATCATGACACTGAAGAAACTAAATGAAAATAGACATCTGTTCTCAGTTTTAAGCACTTCAAAACCCCCTCTTGGATAAGACATACTCAAACATGGCCTTGACAATGATATCAGTGATATAATATAATTAAAGTGTTTAAACTTAACTGAGGGCGACGTTCAACCGTAAGATGCAGTTGTGCAGCGGTAAAAGCATCATCATTCCATTTAACGTAATAGGGCCAATTAAAAGAAAGGAAAGAATTTAAAAAAGACAAGACTTCTTCAAGCGGGCGGTAGCTATTTCACACTTTTACCGCCAATAATTGCAGGACTTGTAAACAATTTTATATAGTGAGAATGGCAAAACCCTATAAATTGACTCGAATAGAACTCGCTATCTTCCCTGTGGAGTACATTGAGAAGAATCTGCCTAAATTCATTGACAGCGAGAATATTGAGGATGATAAAAAACTGCTTTTACTTCAAGATGCACTTCGCCGAGTGGACAAACATAAGCCCTATCGGTCGAAGACCACTGCTGCTATTGACCACAAAAAAGAATCATCTCCTCAAGAGTCTGCTGCTGCTGCTGGCTGCTGGAACACAATAAAAGAAGGAAGAATTGGATTCAATTGTATTGAAAATGATAAATATAATGCCCCACTCATATCTTGAAAAAAGTACAAGACTTCTAACTTATCTCATAGAAAGTGGTCAAGATAAAGATTCAAGTTGGGAGCAATGGGAGAGGGATTATAATTCAGGGCAAGAGCTATAATCTACTTGATTTAATCTATGATATGGTTACAAATTGTGGAGGACTATTATCATTTGACGCTCATATATGCAGCTTTCTAAATAAATTAAAAGTTCCCAAAAGTCTTAGTATAAATAAACAAATTCTAAAAAAAATTAAATGAAAATGTATCATTGTCAACACCATTAAAATATGAACTTCAAGAAGAGAAAGAATATTTTAATTCACTTTTGGAAAATAATAGAACATCGCTGAGATCTATAAAAAAGCGGAGACGAATCAACTCAACGTCACCACCACCACCACCACCACCAACCGTCCGTACACAAAGTATTAACAAGTGTTACACAAGCTGTTTACTTTCGAAATGGTTCAAGTTCTGAAACGTGTTTATGGATTCAAGAATTGGATTCAATTGTATTGAAAATTGTAAATATAATGCCCCAATCTTTTGGTGAACAATGAAAACGACTCCTAACCTATCTCTTGCAAAGTGGTCAAGATCATATTCAAGTTGAGAGCAATGGTAAAAGGTATTATAATTCAATTAAAGAACTCCATTATGATCTATTTAATCTGTGACTTGGTAACAGGTTGTGAGGGACTTACGTACTTTGACTTTAATCTACGACGCTTTATACAAAAATCAAACTTCCCCGAAAGCGCAATTGACAACTGGAACCGTTTAAAAAAATTAAATGAACTTGTACCATTGTCAAAACCATTAAAATATGAACATGAAGAAGAAGAAGAAGATTTTAAATCAATTTTGGAAAATACTAGCACACCACAGATAGCTAGACAAAAGCGAAGACGTATCAAGTCAACGTCACCACCACCACTACCACCACCACCACCAACCGCCAGTATACAAAAGGGTAGTGGACGTTACACTACGTGTTTACGTTCAAAATGGTTGAAGTTCTGAAACGTGTTTATGAAAATATTGATGAAGCTGGGAGTTTAAGTTCACCCACCACTCCTCCCAAAGTCATTTGTGTTCCCACTTAAAGTGTACAAGACTATCTTCAAAATGAATCATGTTACACTTTGCATAGAAATCATAGACTTCATGCCAATCAATATCGAAAAACTAAAGCCTTTTACCCACTGCATATAATGCAAGCAAATCTCCTGACTCTAGATGAGATTCAAAGACGTCACAGTACACCGTACAAGTACATTCTACTTGCAATCAGTGTTTTTAGTCGCTATGCATATGCAATTCCATTGCGAACGAAGAGAGGCGTTGAAGTTGCTCAGGCCATTGAAAGTATTCTCGAACAGGATTCATATAAAAAAATTCAAACGGATCGCGGTAGTGAATTTGTTAATCCCCATGTTGCAAAAGTACCAGTGAAATATAGTACACTGCTCTATCATCGTCATAGTCCTATAAAGGCTGCATTGGTCGAACGATTAATAAGAACTATTCGAATTTAAATTTCAATATTTTGCACATTTAAAAATACATAGGTGTTACTTATTGGTCTATATAAAATTATGTTGATTTATTATCAATAACCGCATCAACAGTATGCCAATTCAATGCCAAAGAGAGTTCAGCATTCTGATTAGTATACAATTGACACCTTTCTTAGGGAATATTCCAATGAATAGATTGCCAAGAAGAAAAATAAATTCAATGTTGGTGATAGTGTTGGAAGTAATAGAGCAACTAATGTATTTTAAAGGGGGAATTACTTGTGGTTCACCGAACTTTTTAAAGTGGCAAAAATCCTAGACACTAAACCCATAGTTTATCATCTAGATTATATCAAATATGAAAAGAGTCTTAGTAATTTCTATACCTATGAACTATAAAAAGTTAAAAATTATAGTGGAATCTACCAAATTGAAAAGATATTAAGGCCACTTACTCACTGGGGTAGGAAAGTTACTTATTTGGTGGCTAGGATACAACTCCGATTTTAATTCTTGGATCGGTGTTGTAGATATTGACAATGCCCAATGATTTTTATGTAAGTTTTATGTCCAATGTTACCGATCCTCTCTACAACGACTTGAATACGACAAGTGATTTTTGGACAAAACTCTCCCCCGCCATCAAATTTGACGGTGCATATGAAGTGGCTCTTGTCGACTGTATTCTCAAAAATACCTATGACATCCTGAGAAAGGATCGTGTATATGATATAAAAGTTATACCATTCGATTGGACACTCTTTGTCGACTATGAATGGGTTGAAGCACCTAAATCTAGTCAATACCCACATGCCAAATTGAAATATATGGAATACGATGATATGAGAGATTTGTGTCGTACAATCAATAGAAAAATCTCATACCGTAGGAATGGTACATTACATTTTAATTATTCATTGGAACACGATAGGATTTACATTACCTCACTGGTTGACACCGAAATAATTATTCTCAATGATAATCTGAGAGACGTTCTTGGCTTTAAACAGAATATGATCAATGGGAAAAATGCTGGCACCATTTACGGGATTGATCAAGTTATTTTTGCTGATTATCCACCTGGTTTCGACTCGGACTCTTGCATATTTCTCTATGCAACCTTTGTGGAAACGTCGAGAGTTGGTAATTCAAATGTCCCCCTCCTACATGTTTTTGAATGAAAAACATCTCATGAACTTGTTCATCACTATAATATAAAGCCTCTGCAGTATGATACTGTAAACACTTCTTATTTGGAGCCCTGTCAGTTAACACTAAGAACTGAATTGGGTGATCCTCTAGCAATAACAAAAGGCTTAGCAGTGATTACATGTCATTTTTGACTCATTGTCGGCGACAGCACAATCACCTAAAATGAACAATAGAAGAATTCCATTTGTCTGTTCTGATATCGATTGTTATGTTGGTGTTTTGAGTCCACGTCAAATAGGCAATGGATTGGACTACTACAAGGGTCGTACTACGATGTCTTGCTTTGGTCTTGGTAGCTGGTTTGCTAAGGTGTTTCCTTCTGCACTACCCCTTGCAAGGAAAATCTTGTACCTGCTGCATCAAATTTTGCTGCCTCCACACTACAGGACTAGGGGTCGGGCAAAAATTTCAAGGAGAGTGTTAAAGAAAATATTAGGTCTTCAGCAAAAGCCGTTGGTGAGCAACTAAAATCTCGATAAAATGGAGAACTATTGAAAAGGATGCGTGTGCGTCATCCGCTTATCAGTCTCCACCCAGGAGGGACGCCAAGGACATCAGCAAGAACTCTTAGGAATTAAACAAGGAATACAACTAATCAGAAGAAGAAGAAGAAGAAGAAAAA
Organism: Artemia sp. Qi Xiang Cuo; assembly: GCF_049724085.1. Taxonomy (NCBI): domain Eukaryota; kingdom Metazoa; phylum Arthropoda; class Branchiopoda; order Anostraca; family Artemiidae; genus Artemia; species Artemia sp. Qi Xiang Cuo. Next base: position 5,658,037 of record NC_142804.1, read on the forward strand.
GATTGTTAAACCAGAGACGTATCCCATCTCTTAAGATGAATTCTCTCTCTCACAAGGAATGTTAACCATCAGTCATTTCCTCATTCACTCTATTCAAAGCCCAAAATTATCATTTTAGTGTCAAGTATGGCTACTATGAACAATTTCATCCCCAACAACCCCTCTCGGAAAATATACACTTTCAAATATTTTCCAATGAAGACTATTTCATTGCTTTGTCATCAACATTTATTGATTTAAATGTTGCGGTGAAGGAAAAGTCAGAGAATACAACTCCAACTGCTGCCGATTGTGTTTCCTGTGAAAACTGTATTCTACACAATCTGTTCAAACAAATTAATGTATTTATTAATGTTACATAGGTGAGCACTAGCAATAATTTATCAAACTATGCAAGCTACATATAATTTATGATGATGACGCCAAAGGCGTACAAGGAGTTGAGGGGACAATCATTGGGCTATGAATATCGATCAGGTGTTGATACTGACGGTGAGTTGACTACTGCAGTGACCCAGGAGTATCATCTGGTTGGAAAATTAAATCATGAGATATTCAATATATCCCAATGGCTACCCAAAATTGGCTTTGGCCTTTGTGAAGAGTGGCAGTGCCGTTGGATCCTGGACTGAATCCCCCCATGATTTTAATTTTTTTCGGTCTATCTAGCCTTGTGTGAAAAGTGAATGGTATTCCACTGTACACTCTGTCATTTGACAAAAAATCCTATAGAACTCTGTACGAGTTGACCTTGCAATCCCTAGATCATGACTTAATTATTTTAAAATGGTATAACTCGTTCAATATTCTCAAAAAATCCACATTTATCTGTTGTGGACCTGTCGGGGACTCAGAACACGAGTTAAGTATGAGTAAGAACTATACGTTTAGAGTTCATTTTTTCCGCTAGTCTGAATAAAAGCATCATGCTTACAACATGGAGTCAATTTGAAACCTATTGGGAAATCACATCCGACGGCAGTGTTCTACTAGACCTAGTACCATGAACACAAACCAAATAATCAACGTATTTAGTATGGATCCATACATGTCCCAGTACAACTCTTATTTCATACCTTCGGACTTCATTGAAAAAATTCTAAGTGTTAACAATACCCTAATCATTGTTAATAGCAGTCCATCGACTTTGAAGACCGGCCATTGGCTATGCATCTTTCAAACAACGAAGAATATTGAATTTTTTGATCCTCTTGGCCTATCTTATAAATTCTACACTCCTAACATCAGCAACTTTATTGAAAGCAGTGGGAAAACCATTATTCAAAATCAACAAAGAGTACAGGATTTAACGGCTAAGACATGTGGTTTTCATGCACTACTCTTTTTCATGTTCAGATGTCGTGGCTACACCTACAAACAGTTTCTCGACATCTACGTTGACTTACCTTGATTGAACGACTTTCTAGTGGAAAATATACTTACAAGCGTATTTAATATTTATTTTAGTAGCCTACGAATAAAATGTTCTAAAAATTTATGTTAAATTGTTTATTAATAAATGATAAAAATTTATATACATGATAAAACGACTTTTCTACTCTTTAGATTTCATCTTCTACTAGGTATAGGTATTTGTCGACAACAACTAGTACGGGTAGATTATCTGAATTCACAATGTCCTGATCCTGATCTACTGCAATTTCAGGCTCACATTTTCTACAGTAGAGTTTAACTTCACTCTTGTCATATCTCTTTGTATAGTCAATGATACTATTCCCATTCATTCCATAGAATTCACTTGTTTCAATTTGCTTATTTGAAGCAATTTCACAAACAGTGTCCTCAAGTTTCGAATGACATTCCGTCACAGCAAAATAAAAATCAGTGGGCTTATAATCATAACATCCCTTGTCCTCACAACGATCATGTATAAACCATATTCTTTTGTTGTTCCAACAGTTGAATCGCTAACCTGGCTCTTACTCCTAGAATAATCTAAAACCGCGACGATACCAATCTCGTAGCAATAAACTAAAATCACGGTTAGGATTCTTTCCAATCATACCTGGATATGTATTCTCCCATTGATTACATTTATCGTAATGGCAATTGGAGCATAGGTGGCCTCTAGGATGAGAGTCACTCACCTCTTCAAGACAGTAATTACAACCTTTAATTTTTACAGCATATCCTCTAAGCAATTTACACGGGTTGCATAATCTGCACTTTTCCTCATATTCATCAATCATTGTGCAATTCTCACATGATGACCAGCTGCCCAGTGTGTTCATACATAGGGGACATGTATGGAACATTTTTTTTCATGTGTTGACACTCACTGCCACAATGAAACTGAGCTAGCAACAACGAAAAATTGTCTGAGATAGAGAGAGGAGTAAATCATCCTTCAGCATCATGTTTCTCATGAAAAAATGTCCTAAATTTCGAAACTATTGTTTGAAAGCATATCCGCAATATCATTTTGCCGTGTCGTGATCAATATATAAATAAATTGAACAAACGCTTTTGGACCACGACGTAGAAGCTTCATACAATAGTCTAATGATGGAGAATCAGTTTTCATTATATCAACAAGCATTCCCCGAGAAAATATCTTTCTTTGAATAGACAGCTCTAGAAAATCGTCATCTAGAATCAAACGTTTTTCCATAAGAACTAGATTCCTCATGATTCGCTCTTTTTCAAATCTATCCATTTTTTTTAGTCCTAACTCTCTCACAACCAACTACTGACTAACCAGACTAACCATTGATTTAGAAACAATTTTATTGAGCATAATTACAATAATAATATTCACCGATGCATTTTGTTCTCATCAATATATTTCGATAGCACATCTAATGCTGACCGAAGTTTATTTATATGGAGAATATTCACTTTTCCAGCAAAACATAGTTGCTCCTCCTGCTTAAATTTGCTTAATGATATTACGTATCTAGCATACATTTTGTCCCATTCAAGGCATAGTCTACAGCCTCCGGTTATTTCCACCGCTACATTGGGCACTCGTATATCATTGCTGCTGCTGCCGGCCCCATCATTAATCTCCAATAATGTAGATATACAACTAATTTTTCTCTACCAATATCTTCTTAAGTAAAGTAGTCTAATTTAAGTCGATTCTCCTACTAATAAGAGATATAATTAAAGTCAGTCATTTTATTCAAATCCCAATCACCAATCAATTTATCGTATTTGGAGCCACTTCCGCTCTCTGATTGGCTCCTAAGAAACGGATGTTGACTCAAAAACCAGTCTGATCAAGCTATATAATTTCGACCATACCCTCAAAACATGTTTGGCCACATTATACTTTGCCAAATAACCTGTGTGGTAATCTGCCTTGGAAAGGAGCCATGGAACGCAATCTCCCCAAATAGCACCGGAAGGAACATAACCTACGCAAAGTATAATTTAGATACAGGATGGAACATATCCTACGCAAATCCAGATGAGGCATCCTACTACTAATTACAATTAACTGCAATAGTTTTTTGAATAGCCATAATTATTTTGCTTCATTGAATGACGTTTCAAAATCAAAAGGATTTCTTAAAAAAACAAAAAAAAAATTAAAAACCATTGGACCCCCTAAACTAACTGATAATGTTCTTAGCTTATATTAATCGATGAAAATACCAATATTTTTGACAAATAAAATAAGAAATTGCAGCTTATTCAGGGTAGATTTACAATATAAAATAATTAATTCCAACAGGTTCTAATAAATTCTTTTGAACGCCAGAGGTTAAAAGAAATCAATTGCAATAAGTTTATTAAATGCATGGATTATCCTTTATAAACAACAATACAGATTCAATAAATCCAAAAGTATTTATTTGCTCAGAAATTTCTCATAATTATAGCTTAGCATATAAACAAATATATTCTTATGCTAAAATGTATACTGATCATTTCACTAATTTCCACTTTATCTTGTGTATTTAAAAAGAAAATAATAGCCAGGGCCACATCCATGATTTTTTTAGGGGGGGGGGAGGAGGCACAAAATAGGTTGATCCGATAGAAAAAAAACAGGGGGGGGGGCAAAATAGGTTGATCCGATAAACTTGCGTTAGGAGCAAATTTGATTAACACAAACTTGAGTTAGTTAACTAAATTAGACTACTTTAGACTACGCTGGGAGGGGGGGTGCCCCCCTCCACCTCCCTGGATCCACCACTGCTAATAGCACTAAAACGCAAAACACAAATTCAGTAGAAATTTAAAAGAACTGAGCAGATTTTTTTTTCTCATTGCAGCGCTCTCATCGTAAAAGTTTTGTTAAACAAAAATGCTCTTTTCCTTATTGTTTCCCAAGTCTTTTTTAATATAAGTTTTTTTTCGTTTTGTTATATTGTTTTCGTTTTAATTGCTATTATTTTACTATAAATGTTAAATAATTTCGCAACTACAATTCCACAATAATTCACAACTTCAAAAAAATTTATATGCTTCTTCTTATACGTTAGCGTCGGTTTCACTTATAGATAAGAAGATGTGGAAACATCTATTCTGTCTTACTTAAATAACATTAGCTGAATATCCCTGCTTTATTCATGACTCAAGACACTAATAACATCTATTACAACCCTGAAATGGACCTACAGAATATATCTTCAAAGAGGCTTTAAAATGGATATCTGGATTTGTTTCAAATGGATTTTGCTGAATTTAAATCTTAATAAAAATCGTTCATTCTCGGATATGGTGCTAGGAGCCCCAGCAATAGAAAATTCCTACCTGGAAGTAGAAAAGTCAAGAACTATTTTTAAAATATTTAGAATAATCGCATGAGGTTATACAGTTGGTAAGTGAATCCAGTATAACTCCAGAGAACTTTTAAAGGGAAAATTAGTAGGTTTCCAGTAATCACAAGATACTATAGCCTGTTTTGTCCTATGGCTGGGGTTGGGGTAAGGTATTTTTTCTATTTTATTTTGTCTGACAGATTCCTTTGGAAGTCGTACTTTCATATTTTCAAATATAAAAATTAAGAATTATTTTATTGACTTGTGTAGATCAACCACCACTGTAAATTTTTCACTTGATAATACTTTGTGGTCCGGAATTAAAAACCAAAATGGAAGATAACATTGTCGTTGTACAAGGTCTGATGCTTGAAAATTAAAGGATGCTTCCTAGGGGGATAGGAGCCAAAAAATGAAAAAGATGTAAGAGCGCAAGTCAAAAACTATCCGTAATGTTGACATAACCCTTCTCACATTCTTACTGTATTTTTGGCCTTGTTCATTTTATTGTTATGCTGTTATGGCCCTTCCATAAAAAATTCGATCCTATGAGTAGAGAGGACCCTATAACTCATGACGGACACCCCTGCTGCCATCTACAATTTAGTCTAACGGTACCTAACCGCATAGACAATGTTATTGACTCGTGAAGGGACTCCATATATGGGTATAGAATCCCTAGGGAGAACACATGTGCTGTCAGTCCGAACGGAGCTCCATATATGGGCAGAGACCCCCTAGGGGAAATGGATTTCCGAGAAATTGATTTGTTGATGTTAGTCCAGGAGAATTGTCTCTGGGGAAAGTTTATTAATGTCTGATGGATGATGTCAAGGATGATCGATTTGTTGGTGATCGTCCAGGAGAATTGTCTCCGGGCGAAGTTTTTTAATGTCTGACGGATGATGTCAAGGTTGATTGATTTGTTGGTGTTCATCCAGGAAAACTGTCTCTGGGTGAATGTTTTGAACTGAGAGATGAAGAGATTAACGCGGGAAAGGGTGTCCTAGGAATTTTAAATGGGATAGCACAGGTATGCAAAAACAAAAGGACCACGCAGAAATTTCGTTTAGAGATTATTTGGGCCAAACCGTTTTGAGACATTTTAGAAGATGATTTAAGCGAAACCGTTTGAGGCATTTTAGAAGATGATTTCAGAAGATGATTTAAAAGAGGATTTGAGGGTGAAACTCTGTGGTCGTTATAATACACAAATTCTATTTGAACAGTGTTGTGAGCTCCTTTATCCCAACCCCAAAGGGCCCCGATCCCCCTACCCCAAGCCCGAAGGAAGCCCCCGGCGCCCAAAGGTCCCCCGGGCCCCCAAAGGGCCCACGAGACCCCAAAGACCCCCAGGGCCCCCAAAGCCCCACCGAGGCCCTCCATTCCTCCCTCGCTTATTGAATTTTTTTAATTTTTTTCGGACTGAATTTTTTAGACTTAGAAATTATCCAACATTTTTCCGGTTTTTTCTTTAACCCATTGGCATTAAGTTTTAGCCTAGAGTCTTAGCTTAGTTTTATTTAGAGCTGAAGTTTACTTTAGTTTTAGTTAAGAGTTTATAGTTTTAGTTAGAGTCTTTGCTTAGAGTTTTTGCTGAAATTCTAGTTTTGTTTACTTTTAGTTAAGAGTTTAGAGTTTTAGCTTAGAGTTTTAGTTAGAGTTGAATTTTAGTTTAGTAATAGTTAAGAATTTATAGTTTTAGCTTATAGTAACAGCTTAGAGTTTTAGTTAAAGTTGTAGGTCCAGTTTGTACTTATTTAATATTTGCGCGCTCTAGCTTAGAATATTAGTTTTGAGTTGTTGTTGAACTTCTAGTTTAGTTTAGTTTCAGTTAATAGTTTAGAGTTTTACCTTAGAGTCTTAGCGTTGTGTTTTAGTTAGGGTTAAAGTTTAATTAGTTATAGTTAAGAGTTTGGAGTTTTACCTTAGAGTCTTAGCTTAGAGTTTTAGCTAGAGTTGAAGTTTAGTTTAATTGTAGTTATAGTTTAGAGTTTAGAGTTTTACCTTAGAGTATTAGCTTAGAGTTTTTGTTGAATTTCTAGTTTAGTTTAGTTTTAGTTAAGAGCTTATAGTTTTAGCCTATAGTTTTAACTTAGAGTCTTAGTTAGAGTTGAAGTTTAGTCTAGTAATAGTTAAGAATTTAGAGTTTAGCTTAAGAGTCATAGCTTAGAGTTTTGTTGGAATTCTATTTTAGTTTTAGTTAAGAGTTTAGAGTGTTACCTTAGATTCTTAGCTTAGAGTTTTAGTTAGAGTTGAAGTTTACTTTAGTTTTAGTTAAGAGTTTAGAGTTTTAGCTTAGAGTCTTAGCTTAGACTTTTTGTTATAGTTCTAGCCTAGTTTATTTTTAGTTAAGAGTTTAGAGTTTTATAGTATAGTAATAGATTTGAATTTTTTTTGGAGTTATATTATAGTTTAGTTTTAGTTAAGAGTTTAGAGTTTTAGATTAGATTTTTAGTTAGAGTTGAAGTCTAGTTTAGTAATAGTTAAGAGTTTAGAGTATTAGCTTAGAGTCTTAACTTAGAGTTTTTGATAGAGTTCTAGTTTAGTTTAGATTTAGTTAAGAGTTTAGAGTTTTACCTTAGAGTCTTAGCTTAGAGTTTTTGTTAGAGTTCTAGTTTATTTTAGTTTTAGTTAAGAAGTTAGAGTTTTACCTTAGAGTCTTAGCTTAGAGTTTTTGTTAGAGTTCTAGTTTAATTTAGTTTTAGTTAAGAGTTTGAAGTTTTAGCTTTGAGTCTTAGCTTAGAGTTTTAGTTAAAGTTTAAGTTTAGTTTACTTGTAGTTAAGAATTTAGAGCTATAGCTTAGAGTTATAGCTTAGTGTTTTCTTTATAGCTGTATTTTAGTATAGTTTTAGTTAAGTGTTTTGAGTTTTAGCATAGAGTCTTAGCTTAGAGTCTTGGCTTAGAGTTTTAGTTAGAGTTTGATGCTACGATTAGTTATAGTTAATAGTTGAGAGTCGTAGGCCACAGTCTTAGCTTAGCATTTAGTTAGAGTTGAATTTTAGCTTAGATATAGTTAAGAGTTTGGAGTTTTAGCTTTGAGTCTTAGCTTAGAGTTTTAGTTAGAGTTGAAGTTTAATTTAGTTATAGTTAAGAATTTAGAGTTTTAGCTTAAAATCATAGCTTAGAGTTTTAGTTAAAGTTGTAGTTTAGTTAAGTTTTAGTTAGGAGTTTAGAGTTTTAGCCTAGAGTCTTAGCTTAGAGTCTTAGCTTAGAGCTTTGTTGAAGTTCTAGTTTAATTTAGATTTAGTTAAGAGTTTAGAGTTTTACCTTATAATCTTAGCTTAGAGTTTTTGTTAGAGTTCTATTATAGTTTAGTTATTGTTAGAAGTTTTGAATTTTACCTTAGAGTCTGAGCTTTTAGTTTTAGTTAGAGTTTAAGTTTACCTTAGTTTTATTGAAGAGTCTAGAGTTTTATCTTAGAGTCTTATAGTATAGTTTTTGTTGGAGTTCTAGTTTAGTTTTAGTCGAGAGTTTAGAGTTTTTAGCTTAGAGTCTTAGCTTAGAGTGGTTGTTGAAGTTCTAGCTTAATTTAGTTTTAGTTAAGAGTTTAAGAGTTTTAGCTTAGAGTCTTAACTTGGATTTTTATTTAGAGTTGAAGTTTATTTATAGTTATAGTTAAGAGTTTAGAGTCTTAGCTTGGACTTTTTGTTAGAGTTCTAGTTTTGTTTAGTTTTAGTTAAGAGTTTAGAGTTTTACCTTAGAGTCCTAGCTTAGAGTTTTAGTTAGAGTCGAAGTTTAGTTTAGTTATAGTTAAGAATTTAGAGTTTTAGCTTAGAGTCATAGCTAAGAGTTTTAGTTAAAGTTGTAGTTTAGTTAAGTTCTAGTTAGGAGTTTAGAGTTTTAGCCTAGAGTCTTAGCTTAGAGCTTTAGTTAGAGTTGAAGTTTAGTTTAGTTTTAGTTAAGAGTTTAGAGTTTTACCTTAGAGTCCTAGCTTAGAGTTTTAGTTAGAGTTAAAGTTTAGTTTAGTTATAGTTAAGAATTTAGAGTTATAGCTTATAGTCATATCTCAGAGTTTTAGTTAAAGTTGTAGTTTAGCTAAGTTTTAGTTAAGAGTTTAGAGTTTTACCCTAGAGTCTTAGCTTAGAGCTTTAGTTAGATTTGAAGTTTAGTTTATTTATAGTTAAGAGTTTATAGTTTTTAGCTTAGAGTCATAGCTTACAGTTTCTGTTAGAGTTCTAGTTTAGTTAAGTTTTAGCTAAGATTTTAGAGTTTTAGCTTAGAGTCTTAGCTTAGAGCCTTAGTTAGAGTTGAAGTTTAGTTTAGTTATAGTTAAGAGTTTGGAGTTTTTAGCTTAGAGTCTTAGCTTAGAGTTTATGTTAGAGTTCTAGTTTAGTTTAGTTTTAGTTAAGAGTTTAGAGTTTTACCTTAGAGTCTTAGCTTGAAGTTTTAGTTAGACTTGAAGTTTAGTTTAGTTTATTTTTACTTTAAACTTTTACCATAGATTTCTAGTTTAGTTTAGTTTAGTTTTAATTGAGTTTAGAGTTTTAGCTTAGATTCGTAGATTATACTTTTAGTTATAGTTTAAGTTAAGTTATAGTTATAGTTAATATTTTATAGTTTTATATTATAGTTCTATTTAGAGTTCTAGTTTAGTTTAGTTTTGGTTATGAGTTTTAGCCTTGAGTATTAGCTTAGAGTTTAGTTAGAATTGAAGTTTATTTATAGTCAAGAATTTATAGTTTAAGTTTAGAGTCTTAGCTTAGAGTTTTAGCTTAGAGTTGAAATTTAGTTAAGTTTTAGCTGAGTGTTGATTTCTTATATTAGAGTCATAGCGTATAGTCTTAGATTAGAGTTATAATTTATTTTAGATTTAGTTAATAATTTGAGTTTTAGCTTGGAGTCTTAGCTTAGAGTTTTAGTTAGAGTTCTAGTTTAGTTTTAGTTAAGAGTTTAGAGTTTATCTTGGAGTTTTAGCTTAGAGTTTTGTTAGAGTTCTAGTTTAGTTTAGTTTAGTTTTGGTTAAGAGTTTTAGCCTAGAGTCTTAGCTTAGAGTTTAGTTAGAGTTGAAGTTTAGTTATAGTTAAGAGTTTAGAGTTTTAGTTTAGAGTCTTAGCTTAGAGTTTTAGTTAGAGTTGAAGTTTAGTTTAGTTTTATTTAATAGTTTATATTTTTTAGCTTAGAGTCATAGCTTAGATTTTTTGATAGAGTTGAAGTTTAGTTTAGTTTTAGTTAAGAGTTCAGAGTTTTACCTTAGAGTTTTAGCTTAGAGTTTTAGCTTAGAGTTTTAGTTAGAGTTCTAGTTTAGTTTAGTTTAGTTTCGGTTAATAGTTCTAGCCTAGAGTCTTAGCTTAGAGTTTAATTAGAGTTGAAGTTTAGTTATAGTTAAGAGTTTAGAGTTTTAGTTTAGAGTCTTAGCTTAGAGTTTTAGTTAGAGTTCTAGTTTAGTTTAGTTATAGTTAACAGTTTTAGCCTAGAGTCATAGCTTAGAGTTTTTGATAGAGTTGAAGTTTAGTTTAGTTTTAGTTAAGAGTTTAGAGTTTTAGCTTAGAGTCTTAGCTTAGAGTTTTAGTAAGAGTTCTACTTTTGCTTAGCTTTAGTTAAGAGTTTAGAGTTTTAGCTTGGAGTCTTAACTTAGAGTTTTAGTTAGAGTTCTACTTTAGTTTAGTTTTAGTTAAGAGTTTAGACTTTTACCGTAGAGTTTTAGCTTAGTGTTTTAGTTAGAGTTTTAGTTTAGTTTAGTTTTATTTAAGAGTTTAGATTTTTATCTTGAAGTCTTAGCTTAGAGTTTTAGTTAGAGTTCTAGTTTAGTTTAGTTATAGTTAAGAGTTTAGAGTTTTACCTTTGATTCTTACCTTAGAGTCTAAGTTTAGAGATTTTTCCTAGAAGCAACATTTTTTGTTTATGATAGAAAATTTTCTGTCAGAAGTAGCAATTTTTCTTTTCACACTAAAAAATTTTCTCATCGAAGTAACAATTTATTCCTTAACGCTAACAGAGTTTTAGTAACACTAAAAAATTTTCTCATCGAATCAACAACTTTTTCCTCAATACTAACAAACTTCTACTTAAAAATATCAAATTTTTTTAGAAGAATAATTTTTTTCCGTTCATGATAAAAAGTTTTCAGTCAAAAGTAGCAAGTTTTCCTTAACACTTACAAATTTTCTCATCAAAGCAACAATTTTTCCCATAACACTAACAGAGTTTTAGTAACAATAACAAATTTTCTGCTTGAATCAAAAAATTTTTCCTCAATACTAATAAACTTCTACTTAAAAATATCAAATTTTTCTTCGAAGCATAATTTTTTCCGTTCATGATAAAAAGTTTTCAGTCAAAAGTAGCAAGTTTTCCTTACCACTTACAAATTTTCTCATCAAAGTAACAATTATTCCTTAACACTAACAGAGTTTTAATTACAGCTATCAAATTTCTCTTAGAAGTAACAAATTTGCGTTAGCGATAACAAATTTTCTGTTAGAGCTTATAAGTTTTATGTCAAAGATACCAAATTTTTCGTCAGTGATAACAATTTTTTGATTGTGATAACAAGTTTTCTGTCAGAAGTTGCAAGTTTTCTGTCAAAGATACCAATTCTTTCTTAGAAGTAACAATTTTTCGTCACTGATAACACAATTTCTGCTAGAACTAGCAAGTTGTCCAGCAAAGATAACAAATGTTTCATAGAAGTAGCGAATTTCTTTTAACAGCACCAAGTTTTCCGTCAAAGATAACAAATCTTCTCTTCGAAGTAACAAATTTTTCCTTAATACTAACAAACCTTTACTTAACACACCCGAATTTCTCTTGGAAGTCACATTTTTTCGTCAGTGATAACACGTTTTCTGCTTGAGCTTACAAGTTTTCTCTCAAAGATACCAATTTTTTTCTTAGAAGTAGCAATTTTCAATATGATGACAAGTTATCAGTTCGAAATAACAAGTTTTAAGTCAAACATACCAAAGTTTTCTTGGAATTAACAGTTTTTTCGCTGATGATAACAATTTTTCCTGTCAGAAGAAGCAAGTTTTGCTTAACACTAACGAATCTTCACATCGAAGTAACAACTTTTTCTTAATGCTACTAAACTTTTACTTAACACTATCAAATTTCTCTTAGAAGTAACAGGTTTTTAACAAGTTTTCTTTCAAAGTTAGCTTTCACTACGTTTAAGTTAGGTTCATCTAACCTCCAAAACCATTGGTTAGGTTAGGTTAAGTATAAATAAATATTAATAAATAAATAGAAACATTTGTCCATGTTTAAGTGGTTTCTCTACATTTAAGTTAGGTTCATCTAATCTCCAAAACCATAGGTTAGATTAGTTATGAATAAATATTAATAAATAAATAGAAACATTTCATCATGTTTAAGTTAGGTTAGATTAGCTTATCATGAGCGCTCATGAGCGCTACGTACGCGCGCGTACGTAGGCTAACCTAACCTAACCTAACTTAATCTAACCTAACCTAACCATACTCGCCGGAAAATCCCCCCCCGTCGACTTTGTACCATGTTTAAGTTAGGCAAGGTTAGCTTATCATCACCCCTAAGGATAAGCTAACCTAACCAAACCTAACTTAAACATGATGAAACGTTTCTATTTATTTATTAATATCTATTCATAACTAATCTAACCTATGGTTTTGGAGGTTAGATGAACCTAACTTAAATGTAGAGAGACCACTTAAACATGGAGAATTGTTTCTATTTATTTATTAATATTTATTTATACTTAACCTAGCCTAACCTATGGTTTTGGAGGCTAGATGAACCTAACAAACGTAGTGAATCTAACTTTGAAAGAAAACTTGTTAAAGACCTGTAACTTCTAAGACAAATTTGATATTGTTAAATAAAAGTTTATTAGTATTAAGAAAAAGTTGTTACTTCGATGCGAAGATTTCTTAGTGTTAAGCAATACTTGCTACTTCTGACAGGAAAAATTGTTATCATCAGCGAAAAATTGTTAATTCCAAGAAAACTTCGGTATGTTTGACTTAAAACTTGTTATTTCTAACTGATAACTTGTCATCATATTGAAAATTGCTACTTCTAAGAAAAAAATTGGTATCTTAGAGAGAAAACTTCGAAGCTCAAGCAGAAAACGTGTTATCACCGATGAAAGAATGTGACTTCCAAGAGAAATTGGGGTGTGTTAAGTAAAGATTTGTTAGTATTAAGGAAAAAGTTGTTACTTCTAAGAGAAGATTTGTTATCTTTGACGAAAAACTTGGTGCTGTTAGAACAAATTCGCTACTTCTATGAAAAATTTGTTATCTTTGCTGGAGAACTTGCTAGTTCTAGCAGAAATTGTGTTATCAGTGACGAAAAGTTGTTACTTTTAAGAAAGAATTGGTATCTTTGACAGAAAACTTGCTACTTCTGATAGAAAACTTGTTATCGCAATCAAAAAATTGTTATCACTGACGAAACATTTGGTATCTTTGACATAAAACATGTTAGTTCAAAGAGAAAATTTGTTATCAGTGACGAATATTTATCACTTCTAAGAGAACTTTTATAGCTGTAATTAAAACTCTCTTAGTCTTACGGAATACTTATTACTGTTATGAGAAAATTCGTAAGTGGTAAGGAAAACTTGCTACTTTTGGCTGAAAACTTTTTATCATTAACGGAAAAAAATTATGCTTCTAAGAAAAATCTGATATTTTTAAGTAGAAGTTTGTTAGTATTGAGGAAACATTTGTTGATTCAATGAGAAAATTTGTTAGTGTTACTACAACTCTGTTAGTGTTATGGAAAAAATTATTGCTTTGATGCGAAAATTTGTAAGTGTTAAGGAAAACTTGCTACTTTTGACTGGAAACTTTTTATCATGAACGGAAAAAAATTATGCTTCTAAGAAAAATTTGATATTTTTATGTAGAAGTTTGTTAGTATTGAGGAAAAAGTTGTTGATTTGATGACAAAATTTTTTTGTGTTACTAAAACTCTGTTAGTGTTAAGGAATAAATTGTTACTTTGATGAGAAACTTTTTTAGTGTTAAAAGAAAAATAACTACTTCTGACAGAAAACTTGCTCTCGTAAACAAAAAATTTTACTTCTAAGAAAAATTTATAAACTTACACTCTAAGGTGAAAATCTAAACTCTTAACTATAACTAAACTAGACTTCAATCCTAACTTAAATTATAGGCTAAGACTCTAAGGTAAAACTCCAAACTTTTAACTAAAACTAAACTAAACTTCAACCCTAACTAAAATTATAAGCTAAGACCCTAAGGTAAAACTCTAAACTTTTAACTAAAACTAAACTAAACTAGAACTCTAACAAAAACTCTAAGCTAAGACTTCAAGATAAAAATGTAAACTCTTAACTAAAACTAAACTAAACTAAAACTCTAACTAAAATTCTAAGATAAGACTCTACTTTAAAATCCTAAACTCTTAACTAAAACTAAACTAAAGTATAACTCTAGCTAAAACTCTAAGTTAATACTCAAAGATAAGACTCTACACTCTTAACTAAAGCTAAAATAAAGTAGAACTCTAACTAAAAATATAAGCTAAGACTCTAAGCTAAAACTCTAAACTCTTAACTATAACTAAACTAAACTTCAACTCTAACTAAAATATTATACTAAAACTCTAAGGTAAAACTCTAAAGTCTTAACTAAAACTAAACTAAACTTCAACTCTATCAAAAACTCTAAGCTATGACTCTAAGCTAAAAATTCTAAACTCTTAACTATAACTAAACTAAACTTCAACTCTAAACTAAAACTCTAAACTCTTAACTATAACTAAACTAAACTTCAACTCTAACTAAAGTCTAAGCTAAGACTCTAGGCTAAAACTCATAACCAAAACTAAACTAAACTAAACTAGAACTCTAACTAAAACTCTAAGCTAAAACTCTAAACTCTTAGCTATAACTAAACTAAACTTCAACTCTAACTAAAACTCTAAGCTAAGACTCTAAGGTAAAACTCTAAACTCTTAACTAAAATAAACTTCAACTCTAACTAAACTCTAAGCTAAGACTCTAGGCTAAAACTCTTAACCAAAACTAAACTAAACTAGAACTCTAACAAAAACTCTAAGCTAAAACTCCAAGATAAAACTCAAATTCTTAACTAAAACTAAAATAAACTAGAACTCTAACTAAAACTCCAAGCTAAGACTCCAAGCTGAAACTCAAATTATTAACTAAAGCTAAACTAAAGTAGAACTCTAAGCTAAGACTCTACGCTATGACTCTAAGCTAAAAACTCTAAACTCTTAACTATAACTAAACTAAACTTCAACTCTAACTAAAACTCTAAGCTAAGATTCTAAACTAAAACTCGAAACTCTTAACTAAAATTAAACTTCAACTCTCACTAAACTATCATTTAAGACTATATTATAAAACTATTAACCAAAACTAAACAAAACTAAACTAGAACTCTAACTAGAACTATAAGATAAAACTCTAAACAGTAAGCTATAGCTAAACTAAACTTAAACTCTAACTAAAAGTCTAAGCTAAGACTCTATGCCAAAACTCTAAACTCAACTAAAACTAAACTAAACTAAACTAGAACTCTAAGCTAAAACTATAATGTAAAACTAAACTAAAAAAAAATTCAACTCTAACTAAAACATCAAGGTAAGGCTCTAAGGTAAAACTCTAAGCTCTTAACTAAAACTTAACTAAACTAGAACTCTAAAAGAAACTTTAAGCTATAACTCTAAGCTAAAAACTCTAAACTCTTAACTATATCTAAACTAAACTTCAACTCTAGTTATTGCTCTAAGCTAAGACTCTAAGGTAAAACTATTAACTCTTAACTAAAACTTAACTAAACTAGAACTCTAACAGAAACTCTAAGCTATGACTCTAAGCTCAAAACTCTAAACTCTTAACTATAGCTAA
The DNA here is from genome assembly GCF_049724085.1 of Artemia sp. Qi Xiang Cuo. Lineage (NCBI taxonomy): Eukaryota > Metazoa > Arthropoda > Branchiopoda > Anostraca > Artemiidae > Artemia > Artemia sp. Qi Xiang Cuo. Next base: position 5,673,596 of record NC_142804.1, read on the forward strand.
ACTAAACTTCAACTCTAAATAAAGCTCTAAGCTAACACTCTAGGCTAAAACTCAAAACTCTTAACTAAAACTTAACTAAACTACAACTTTAACTAAAACTCTATGCTATGAATATAAGCTATAACTCTAAATTCTTAACTATAACTAAACTAAACTTCAACTCTAACTAAAACTCTAAGCTAGGACTCTAAGGTAAAACTCTAAACTCTTAACAAAAACTAAACTAAACTTCAGCTCTAACTAAATCTCTAAGATAAGACTCTAGGCTAAACTCTAAAATCTTAACTAAACTACAAATTTTACTAAAACTCTAATCTATGACTCTAACCTAAAACTCTAATTGCTTAACTATAACTAAACTAAACTTCAACTCTAACTAAAACACTAAGCTAAGACTCTTAAGATAAAATTCTAGACTCTTAAGTAAAACTAAACTAAACTAGAACTCTAACAAAAACTCTAAGCTAAGACTCTAAACTGTTAACTATAACTATAAATAAACTTCAACTCTAACTAAAACTCTAAGTTACGACTCTAAGCTAAAACTCTAAACTCTTAACTAAAACTAAAGTAAACTATAACTTAGACTAAAACTCTAAGCGAGTACTATATGATAAAACTCTAAACTCTTAAGAAAAAACAAATTAAGATTAAACTATGACTAAAACTATACGCCTAGACTCTAATCTGAAACTCTATACTCTTAAATATAACTTAATTAAACTCCAACCCTATCTGAAACTCTTAACTTAACTATAACTAAACTAAACTTCAACTCTAACTAAAACTCTAAGCTAAGACTCTAAGCTAAAACTCTTAACCAAAACTAAACTAAACTAGAACTCTATCTAAAACTCTACGCTAAGACTCTAATCTAAAAACTCTTAAATCTAAACCGTAACTAAACTAAACTTAAACTCTAACTAAAACTCTAAGCTAAGACTCTAATCTAAAACTCATAGCCAAAACTAAACTAAACTAAAATAGAACTCTAGCAAAAACTCTAAGCTAAAACTCCAAGACAAACTCTAAACTCTTAACTAAAACTAAACTAAACTAGAACTCGAACAAAAACTAAGCTAAGACTCCAAGCTAAAAATCAAATTATTAACTAAAGATAAAATAAAGTATAACTCTAAGCTAAGACTCTACTCTATTACTCTAAGCTCAGAAATCAAAACTCTTAGCTCAAACTTAACTAAATTTCAACTCTAAGCTAAAACTCTAAGCTAAGACTCTAAACTAAAACTCTAAGCTCTTGACTATAACTAAACTTCAACTCTAACTAAATTCTAAGCTAAGACTCTAGGCTAAAAATCATAACCAAAACTAAACTAAACTAGAACTCTAACTAAAACTCTAAGCTAAAACTCTAAACTCTTAACTATAACTATAACTAAACTTCAACTCTAACTAAAACTCTAAGCTACGACTCTATGCCAAAACTCTAAACTCAACTAAAACTAAACTAAACTAAACTAGAACTCTAAGCTAAAACTATAATGTAAAACTAAACTAAACTAAACTTCAACTCTAACTAAAACTTCAAGGTAAGACTCTTAGGTAAAACACTAAACTCTTAACAAAAACTAAACTAAACTAGAACTCTAACAGAAACTCTAATCTAAGACTCTAAGCTGAAAACTCTAAACTCTTAACTATAACTAAACTAAACTTCAACTCTAATTAAGGCTCTAAGCTAAGACTCTAAGGTAAAACTCTAAATTCTTAGATAAAACTTAACTAAACTAGAACTCTAACAGAAACTCTAAACTAAGACTCTAAGCTAAAAACTCTAAACTCTTAAATATAACTAAACTAAACTTCAACTCTAACTAAAGCTCTAAGCTAACACTCTAGGCTAAATCTCTAAACTCTTAACTAAAACTTAACTAAACTACAACTTTAACTAAAACTCTAAGCTATGATTATAAGCTATAACTCTAAATTCTTAACTATAGCTAAACTTAACTACAAATCTAACTAAAACTCTAAGCTAAGGCTCTAATGTAAAACTCTAAACTCTTAACAATAACTAAACTAAACTTCAGCTCTAACTAAATCTCTAAGTTAAGAATCTATGGTAAGACTCTAAGGTCTTAACTAAAACTTAACTATACTACAACTCTAAATAAAACTCTAAGCTATGACTCTAAGCTAAAACTCTAAATTCTTAACTAAAACTAAACTAAACTTCAACTCGAACTAAAACTCTAAGCTAGGAATCTAAGGTAAAACTCTAAACTCTTAACTAAAACTAAACTAAACTAGAACTGTAACAAAAACTCTAAGCTAAAGCTCTAACTGTTAACTATAACTATAACTAAACTTCAACTCTAACTAAAACTCTAAGTTACGACTCTAAGCTAAAACTCTAAACTCTTAACTAAAACTAAAATAAACTAGAACTTCAACAAAAACTCTAAGCTAAGACTCTAGGCTAAAACTCTTAACTAAACTAAACTAGAAGTCGAACAAAAACTAAGCTAAGACTACAAGCTAAAACTCAAATTCTTAACTAAATATAAAATACAGTATAACTCTAAGCTAAGACTATACGCTAAGACTCTAAGCCAAAAACTCTACACTCTTAGCTATAACTAAACTAAATTTCAACTCTAACTAAAACTCTAAGCTAAGACTCTAAACTTAAACTCTAAATTCTTGACTATAACTAAACTTAAACTCTAACTAAACTCTAAGTTAAGGCTTTAGGATGAAGATCTTAACAAAGACAAACTAAAACTAGAATTAAAACTCTAAGCTAAAACTCTTAACTCTTAACAATAAATATAACTAAACTTCAATTCTAACTAAAACTCTAAGCTACGACTCTATGCCAAAACTCTAAACTCAACTAAAACTAAACTAAACTATAACTATAAGCTAAAACTATAATGTAAAACTAAACTAAACTAAACTTTAACTCTAATTAAAACTTCAAGCTAAGACTCTAAGGTAAAACACTAAACTCTTAACTAAAACTAAACTAAACTAGAACTCTAACATAAACTCTCAGCTAAGAATCTAAGCTAAAAAATCTAAACTTTTAACTATGTCTAAACTAAACTTCAACTCTAACTAAGGCTCTAAGCTAAGACTCTAAGGTAAAACTCTTAACTCTTAACTAAAACTTAACTAAACTAGAACTCTAACAGAAAATCTAAGCTATGACTCTAAGCTAAAAACTCTAAACTCTTAACTATAGCTAAACTAAACTTCAACTCTAAATAAAGCTCTAAGCTAAGACTCTAGGCTAAAACTCAAAACTCTTAACTAAAACTTAACTAAACTACAACTTTAACTAAAACTCTAAGCTATGCCTCTAAGCTAAATCTCTAAATTCTTAACTATAACTAACCTAAACTTCAACTCTAACTAAAACTCTAAGCTAGGACTCTAAGGTAAAACTCTAAACTCTTAACCAAAACTAAACTAGAACTCTAACAAAAACTCTAAGCTATGACTCTTAAGCTAAACTCTAAATTCTTAACTATAACTAAACTAAACTTCAACTCTAACTAAAACTCTAAGCTAAAACTCTAGGCTAAAACTAAAAACTCTTAAATAAAACTAAACTAGAACTTCAACAAAAACTCTAAGCTAATACTCTAAGGTAAAACTCTAAACTCTTAACTATAACTATAATTAAACTAAACTTCAACTCTAACTAAAACTCTAAGCTAAGACTCTAAGGTAGGTAAACTAAACTAAGGTTAGGTAAACTAAACTTCAACTCTAACTTAAACTATAAGCTAGGACTCTAAGGTAAAACTATAAACTCTTAACTAAAACTAAACTAAACTTCAACTCTAACTAAAGCTCTAAGCTAAGACTCTAGGCTAAAGTATAAACTCTTAACTAAAACTTAACTAAACTACAACTTTAACTAAAACTCTAAGCTATGCCTCTAAGCTAAAACTCTAAATTCTTAACTATAACTAAACTAGACTTCAACTCTAACTAAAACACTAAGCTAGGACTCTAAGGTAAAACTCTAAACTCTTAACCAAAACTAAAATAAGCTAGAACTCTAACAAAAACTCTAAGATAAGACTCTAAACTGTTAACTATAACTATAACTAAACTTCAAATCTAACTAAAACTCTAAGTTAAGACTCTAAGATAAAACTCTAAACTTTTAACTAAAACTAAACTAAACTAGAACTTCAATAACAACTCTCAGCAAAGACTCTAAGCTAAAACTCTAAACTCTTAACTAAAACTAAAGTAAACTTCAACTCTAACTAAAACTCTAAGCTAAGACTCTAAAGTAAAACTCTAAACTCTTAACTAACACTAAATTAAACTCCAACTCTAACTAACACTCTAAGCCCAGACTCTAAGGTAAAAATCCAAGCTTTTAACTATAACTAAACTAAACTTGAACTCTAACAAAAACTCTAAGCTAAGATTATAAGGTAAAACTTTAAAATATTAACTAAAACGAAAGTAAACTAGAACTTAAAAAAATCTCTAATCTAAGTGTCTATTCTAAGACCCTATTCTAAAACTCTAAAATCATAACTAAAATTAACTAAAATACAGCTTTAAATAAAATTCTAAGCTATTCTTCAAAGATAAAACTCTAAATTCTTAACTATAACTAAACTAAACTTCAACTCTAACTAAAACTCTAAGCTAAGACTCGAAGCTAAAACTCCAAACTCTTAACTATGGCTAAAATAAACTTCAACTCTAACTAAACTCTAAACTAAGACTCTAGGCTAAAACTCTCAACTCTTAACTATAACCAACCTTAACTTCCAACTCTAACTAAAACTCTAAGCTAAGACTCTAAGCTAAGACTCTGGGCTAAAACTCTAAACTCTTAACTAAAACTTAACTTAACTACCACTTTAACTAAAACTCTAAGCTATGACTCTAAGCTATAACTCTAAATTCTTAACTATAACTAAACTAACTTCAAACTCTTAACTAAAACTAAACTAAACTAGAACTCTTATAAAAACTCTAAGCTAAGACTCTAAGGTAAAACCCTAAACTCTTAACTGAAACTAAACTAAAATAGAACTTTAACAAAAACTCTAAGCTAGGACCCAAAGGTAAAACTCTTAACTAAAACTAATCTAAACTAGAACTCTATCAAAAACTCTAAGTTAAAATTCTAAGCTAAAACTCTAAACTCTTAACTATTACTAAACTAAACTTCATTTCTAACTAAAACTCTAAGCTAAAACTCCAAAATCTTAAATAAAACTAAACTGAACTAGAACTTCAGCAAAAATACAAATATAAGACTCTACGATAAAACTCTCAATTATTAACTATAACTAAACTAAGCTTGAACTCTAACTAAAACTCTAAGCTAAGACTCTAAGCTAAAACTCTAAACTCTTAACTAAAACTAAAGTAAACTTCAACTCTAACTAAAACTCTAAGCTAAGACTGTAAGGTAAAACTCTAAACTCTTAACTAAAACTAAACTAGAACTCTAACAAAAACTCTAAGCTATGACACAGAGCTAAGCTCTAAATTCTTAACTATAACTAAACTAAACTTCAACTCTAACTAAAACTCTAAGTTAAGACTCTAAGCTAAAACTAAAAACTCTTAACTAAAACTAAACTAGAACTTCAACAAAAACTCTAAGCTAATACTCTAAGGTAAAACTCTAAACTCTTAACTATAACTATAATTAAACTAAACTTCAACTCTAACTAAAACTCTAAGCTGAGACTCTAAGGTAAACCTCTAAACTCTTAACTAAAACTAAAGTAAACTAGAAATCTAACAAAAACTCTAAGCTAAGACTCTAATGTAAAACTCTAAACTCTTAACTAAATCTAAACTAATCTAGAACTTCTACAAAAACTCTAAGCTAAGACTCTAAGCTAAGACTCTAGGCTAAAACTCTAAACTCTTAACTACAACTTAACTAAAACTACAACTTTAACTAAAACTCTAAGTTAAGACTCTAAGTTAAAACTCTGAACTCTTAACTATTACTAAACTTAACTTCACCTCTAAGTAAAACTCTAAGCTAAAACTCTAAACTCTTAAATAAAACTAAACTAAACTAGAACTTCAACAAAAACTCTAAGCTAAGACTCTAAGCTAAAACTCTATACTCTTAACTATAACTATAACTAAACTAAACTTCAACTCTAACTAAAACTCTAAGATAAGACTCTAAGGTAAAACTCTAAACTCTTAACTAAAACTAAAGTAAACTAGAAATATAACAAAAACTCTAAGCTAATACTCTAATTTAAGACTCTAAACTCTGATCTAAAACAAAACTAAACTAGAACTTCAACAACAACTGCAAGCGAATACTATTAGCCAAGACTCTAGGCTAAAACTCCAAACTCTTAACACAACTAAACTAAACTACAACGTTAACTAAAAATTTAATCGATGACTCTAAGCTGAAAGTCCAAACTCTTAACTATTACTAAACTAAACTTCAACTCTAACTAAAACTCTAGGCTAGAACTCTAAACTCTTAACTAAAACTAAACTAAACTAGAACTTCAACAAAAATTCTAAGCTAAGGCTCTAAGCTAAAAACTAAACTCTTTACTATCACTAAACTAAACTTCAACTATAAATAAAACTCTAAGCTAAGACACTAAGTTAAAACTCTAAACTATTAAATAAAACAAAACTGACCTTCAAATCTAACTAAAACTCTAAGCTAAGACTATAAGCTAAAACTATAAAGTAAAAATAAACTAAACTTAAAATCTAACTAAAACTCTAAGCTAAGACTCTAAGATCAAAACTCCAAACTCTTAACTATAACTAAACTAAACTTCAACTCTAACTAAAACTCTAAGCTAAGACTCTAAACTAAAACTCTAAACTCTTAACTATAACTAAAATTCAATTCAAACTAAACTCTAAGCTATGACTCTAGGCTAAAACTCTTAACCAAAACTAAAATAGACTAAAATAGAACTCTAACTAAAACTCTAAGCTAAAACTCTAAGCTAAAACTCTAAACTCTTAACTATAAATAAACTAAACTTAAACTCTAACTAAAACTCTAAGCTAAGACTCTAAGTTAAAACTTTAAACTCTTAACTATAACTAAACTAAACTTCAACTCTAACTAAAACTATTAGATAATACTCTAATATAAAAATATAAAGTAAAACTAAACTAAACTTCAAATCTATCTAAAACTCTAATCTATGACTCTAAGCTAAAGCTCTAAACTCTTAACTATTACTAAACTAAACTTCAACTCAAACTAAAACTCTAAGATAAGACTCTAAGCTAAAACTCTAAACTCTTAACTATAACTAAACTAAACTTCAATTCTAACTAAACTCTAAGCTAATACTCTAGGCTAAAACTCTTAAACAAAACTAAACTAAACTAAACTAGAACTCCAGATAAAACTCTAAGCTAAAAATCTAGGCTAAAACTCCAAAAGATTAACTAAAACTAAACTAGTCTTAAACTCTAACGAACAATATAAGCTATGAATTCAGTCTAAAAATCTTAAATAAAACAAAACTAAGCTAGAACTCCATCTAAAACTTTATGCTATGACTCTAAGCTAAAACTCTAAACACTTAACTATAACTAAACTAGACTTCAACTCTAACTAAAACTCTAATCTAAGACTCTAAACTAAAACTCTAAACTCTTAACTATATTTAAACTTCAACTCTAACTTAACTCTAAGATAAAACTCTAAACTCTTAACTATAAATAAACTTCAACTCTAACTAAACTCTAAGCTAAGACTCTAGGCTAAAACTCTTAGCTAAGACTCTAAGCTAAGACTCTAAGCTAAGACTCCAGGCTAAAACTCTAAACTCATAACTAAAACTTAACTAAACTACAACTTTAACTAAAACTCTAAGCTATGATTCTAAGCTAAAACTCTAAACTCTTAACTATAACTAAACTTCAACTCTAACTAAAACTCTAATATATGACTATAGTATAAAACTAATAACCTAAAAATAAATAAAATAAAATAGAACTCCAACTGAAACTCTAAGATAAGCATATAGGCTAAAACTCTAAACTAGAACTCTTAACTAAAACTAAATTAAAATTCAGATCTAATTAAAACTCTGAGATAAAAATCTAGTGTAAAACTCTGAACCAAAACTAAACTTAACTATAACTATAACTAAAACTCTAAGCTAAGACTCTAAGCTAAAACTCTTAACTAAAACTAAACTAAACTAAACTAGAACTCCAACTAAAACTCTAAGCTAAAACTCTAAGCTAAAACTCTAAACTCTTAACTATAACTAGAATAAACATCAACTCTAACTAAAATTCTAAGCTAAGAATATAAGCTAAAAACTCTAAACTCTGAACTGTAACTAAACTAAACTTCAACTCTAACTAATACACTAAGCTAAGACTCTAAACTAAAACTCTAAACTCTTAACTATATTTAAACTTCAACTCTAACTACACTCTAATCTAAAACTTTTAACTCTTAACTATAACTAAACTTCAACTAAACTATAAGCTAAGACTCTAGGCTAAAACTCTTAACCAAAAATAAACTAGAATAAAATAGAAATCTACCAAAAACTCTAAGCTAAAACTCCAAGATAAACTCTAAACTCTTAACTAAAACTTAACTAAACTAGAACTCTAACTAAAACTCTAAGCTAAGACTCCAAGCTAAAAATCTAAACTCTTAACTAAAGATAAACTAAATTAGAACTTAAACTATAACTAAAACTCTAAGCTATGAATCTAAGCTAAAACTCTAAACTATTAACCAAAACTAAACTAAACTACAACTTCAACTAAAACTCTAATCTAAGACTCTAAGCTAAAACTCTAAGCTCTTAGCTAAAACTAAAGTAAACTTCAACTCTAACTAAAACTCTAAGCTAAGACTCTAAGGTAAAACTCCAAACTCTTAACTAAAACGATACTGAACTTCAACTCTAACTAAAACTCTAAGCTAAGACTCTAAGGTAAAACTCCAAGCTCTTAACTATAACTAAACTAAACTAGAACTCTAACAAGAACTCTAAGCTAAGACTCTAAGGTAAAACTCTAAAATCTTAACTAAATCTAAAGTAAACTAGAACTTCAACAAAGATCTAATCTAAGTCTCTAAGCTAAGACTCTATGCTAAAACTTTAAACTCCTAACTAAAACTTAACTAAACTACAGCTTTAAATAAAACTCTAAGCTATTAATCTAAGATAAAACTCCAAACTCTTAACTATAACTAAACTAAACTTCAACTCTAACTAAAACTCTAATCTAAGACTCTAATCTAAAACTCCAACCTGTTAACTATATCTACACTAAAATTCAACTATAAATACACGACAAGCTGAGACTCTGTTATACAACTCTCAAATCTCAAATGTAACTAATCTTAGATTCACACACTAACAAAAACTCTAATCCAAGACTCTAAGCTAAGACTCTGGGCTAAGATTCCCAACACCTAACTAAAAACTAAACTCACCCACAATTCTAACTAAAACTCTAAGCTGAAACTCTAAGCTAAAACTCTAAATTCTTAACTATAAATAAACTAACTTCAAACTCTTAACTAAAACTAAACTAAACTAGAACTCTTATAAAAACTCTAAGCTAAGACTCTAAGGTAAAACTCTAAACTCTTAACTAAAAGTAAAGTAAACTAGAACTCGAACAAAAACTCAAAGCTAAGACACTAAGGTAAAACTCTAAACTCTTAACTAAAACTAAACTGACCTTCAACTGTAACTAAAACTCTAAGCTAAGACTCTAAGCTAAAACTATAAAGTAAAACTAATCTAAAATTCAACTCTAACTAAAAATCTAAGATAATAATATAAGATAAAAACTATAAACTCTTAACTAAAACTAAAATAATATTCAAATAAAACTAAAACTATAATTTAAGACTATAAACTAAAACTCTAAACTATTAAATATAAATAAACTTCCATTCTAACTAAAATCTAAGAAATGACTCTAGGCTAAAAATCTTAAATAAAACTAAACTAAACTAAACTAAACTATAACTCCAACTAAATATATAATATATACCTCTTATATAAAAATATAAACTATTAAATGAAAATAAACTATACTTCAACTCTAAATAAGAATCTAAGCTAAAATTCTAAGGTAAAACTCTGAAATCAAACAAAAATAAACTATAAAACAAAATAAAACTCAAATCTAATACTATAGTATAAAAACTCTAAACTCTGAACTATAACTAAACTAAACTTCAACTCTAACTAAAACTCTAAGCTAAGACTCTAAACTAAAACTCTAAACTCTTAACTATATTTAAACTTCAACTCTAACTAAACTCTAAGCGAAAACTCTTGACTCTTAACTATAAATAAACTTCAACTCTAACTAAACTCTAAGCTAAGACTCTAGGCTAAAACTCTTAGCTAAGACTCTAAGCTAAGTCTCTAATCTAAGACTCAATGATAAAACTATAAACTCCTAACTAAAACTTAACTAAACTACAACTTTAACTAAAACTCTAAGCTATTATTCTAAGCTAAAACTCTAAATTCTTAAATATAACTAAACTTCAATTATAACTAAAACTATAAGCTAAGACTCTAGGCTAAAACTCTTAAACAAAACTAAACTAAACTAAACTAGAACTCCAAGTAAAACTCTAATCTAAAACTCTAAGCTAAAACTCTAAACTCTTAAATATAACTAAACTAAACTTCAACTCTAACTAAAACTCTAAGCTAAGACTCTAGGCTAAAACTCTTAACCAAAACTAAACTAAACTAGAACTCCAACTAAAACTCTAAGCTAAGAATCTAAGCTAAAACTCTAAACTCTTAACTATAACTAAACTGAACTTCAACTCTAACTAAAACTCTAAGCTTAGAATCTAAGATAAAAACTCTAAACTCTTAACTGTAACTAAACTAAACTTCAACTCTAACTAAAACTCTAAGCTAAGACTCTAAACTAAAACTCTAAACTCTTAACTATATTTAAACTTCAACTCTAACTAAGACTCTAAGCTAAAACTTTTAACTCTTAACTATAACTAAACTTCAACTCTAACTAAACTCTACGCTAAGACTATATGATAAAACTCTTAACAAAAACTAAACTAGACTAAAATAGAACTCTACCAAAAACTCTAAGCTAAAACTTCAAGACAAACTCTAAACTCTTAACTAAAACTTAACTAAACTAGAACTCTAACTAAAACTCTAAGCTAAGACTCCAAGCTAAAACTCTAAACTCTTAACTAAAGATAAACTAAAGTAGAACTTCAACTCTAACTAAAACTCTAAGTTAAGACTCTAAGCTAAAACTCTAAACTCTTAATTAAAACTAAACTAAAATAGAACTTCAGCAAAAAAATCTAAGCTAAGACTCTAAGCTAAAACTCTAAACTCTTAACTAAAACTAAAGTGAACTTCAACACTAACTAAAACTCTAAGCTAAGAGTCTAAGGTAAAACTCTTAATTCTTAACTAAAACAAAACTGAACTACAACTCTAACTACAACTCTAAGCTAAGACTCTAAGTTAAAACTCTAAGCTCTTAAATACAACTAAACTAAAATTGAACTCTAACAAAAACTCTAAGCTAATACTCTAATGTAAAACTCTAAACTCTTAACTAAAACTAAAGTAAACTATAACTTCAACAAAGCTCTAAGCTAAGACTCTAAGCTAAGACTCTAGGCTAAAACTCTAAACTCCTAACTAAAACTTAACTAAACTACAGCTTTAACTAAAACTCTAAGCTATGACTTTAAGCTATAACTCTAAATTCCTAACTATAACTAAACTAAACTTCAACTCTAACTAAAACTCTAAGATAAGACTCTAATCTAAAACTCAAAATTGTTAACTATATCTAAACTAAACTTAAACTATAAATAAACGACAAGCTGAGACTCTGGGCTACAACTCTAAAATCTCAACTGTAACTAATTGTAGCTACCAACAATTACTAAAACTCTAAGACAGTACTCTAAGCTAAGACTCTGGGATAAGATTACCAACACCTAACTAAAACTAAACTCAACTACAGTTATAACTAAAAATCTAAGCTATGACTCTAAGCTATAACTCTAAATTCTTAACTATAACTAAACTAACTTCAAACTCTTAACTAAAACTAAACTAAACTAGAACTCTTATAAAAACTCTAAGCTAAGACTCTAAGGTAAAACTCTAAACTCTTAACTAAAACTAAACTAAACTAGAACTCGAACAAAAACTCTAAGCTAAGACACTAAGGTAAAACTCTAAACTCTTAACTAAAACTAAACTAAACTAGAACTCTATCAAAAACTCTAATTTAAAATTCTAAGATAAAACTCTAAACTCTTAACTATTACTAAACTAAACTTCATTTCTAACTAAGACTCTAATCTAAAACTCTAAACTCTTAACTGAAACTAAAGTGAATTAAAACTTCAACAAAAACTCAAAGCTAAGACTCTAAGCTAAAACTCTAAACTCTCAACTATAACTAAACTAAACTAAAACTCTAACTACAATTCTAAGATAAGACTCTAAGCTAAAACTCAAAGCTCTTAACTAAAACTAAAGTGAACTTCAACTCTAACTAAAACTCTAAGATAAGACTCTAAGGTAAAACTATAAACTCTTAACTAAAACTAAACTAGAACTCTAACAAAAAATCTAAGCTATGACTCTTAAGCTAAACTGTAAATTCTTAACTATAACTAAACTAAATTACAACTCTAACTAAAACTCTAAGTTAAAACTCTAGGCTAAAACTCTAAACTCTTAACTAAAACTAAACTAAACTAGAACTTCAGCAAAAAATCTAAGCTAATACTCTAAGGTAAAACTCTAAACTCTTAACTATAACTATAACTAAACTAAACTTCAACTCTAACTAAAACTCTAAGCTAAGAATCTAAGGTAAAACTCTAAACTCTTAATTAAAACTAAACTAAACTATAACTCTAACTAAAACTCTAAACTAAGACTATAAGGTAAAACTCTAAACTCTTAATTAAATCTAAAGTAAACTAGAACTTCAACAAAAACTGTAATATAAGACTATAAGCTAAGACTCTAGGCTAAAACTCTAAAATATTAACTAAAACTTAACTAAAAATACAAAGTTAAATGAAACTCTAATTTAAGACTCTAAGCTAAAACTCTAAACTCTTAAATATTACTAAACTAAACTTTAACTCTAACTAAAACTCTAAGATAAAACTGTAAACTCTTAAATAAAACTAAAATCAACTAGAATTTCAACAAAACTCTAAGCTAATATTCTAAGATAAAACTCTAAACTCTTAACTATAACTATAACTAAACTAAACTTCAACTCTAACTAAAACTCTAAGCTAAGACTCTAAGGTAAAACTCTAAACTCTTAACTAAAACTAAAGTAAACTAGAAATATAACAAAAACTCTAAGCTAAGACTCTAAACTCTTAACTAAAACTAAACTAAACTAGAACTTCAACAAAAACTCTAAGCTATGACTTTAAGCTAAAACTCTAAACTCTTAATTATTACTAAACTAAACTTCAACTCTAACTAAAACTCTAAGCTAAAACTCTAAACTCTTAACTAAAACTAAACTAAACTAGAACTTCAACAAAAATTCTAAGCTAAGGCTCTAAGCTAAAAACTAAACTCTTTACTAACACTAAAGTAAACTTCAACTATAACTAAAAATCTAAGCTAAGACTCAAAGGTAAAACTCTAAACTCTTAACTAAAACTAAACTGAGCTTCAACTCTAACTAAAACGCTAAGCTAAGACTCTAAGCTAAAACTATAAAGTAAAACTAAACTAAACTTCAACTCTAACTAAAACTCTAAGCTAGGACTCTAAGGTAAAACTCTAAACTCTTAACTAAAACTAAACTAAACTTCAACTCTAACTAAAGCTCTAAGCTAAGACTCTAGGCTAAAACTCTAAACTCTTAACTAAAACTTAACTAAACTTCAACTCTAACTAAAACTCTAAGCTAATACTCTAAACTAAAACTTTAAACTCTTAACTATAACTAAACTTCCACTCTAACTAAACTCTAAGCTAAGACTCTAGGCTGCAACTCTTAACCAAAACTAAACTAAACTAAACTAGAACTCTAAAAAAAACTCTAAGCTAAAACTCTAAGCTAAAACTCTTGACTATAACTAAACTAAACTTCAACTCTAACTAAAACTCTAAGCTAAGACTCTAAACTCTGAACTAAAACTAAACTAAACTAGAACTCTAACAAAAACTCTAAGCTAAGACTCTAAGCTAAAACTCTAAACTCTTAACTAAAACTAAACTAAACTAGAACTTCAACAAAAACTCTAAGCTAATACTCTAAGATAAAACTCTATACTCTAAACTATAACTATAACTAAACTAAACTTCAACTCTAACTAAAACTCTAAGCTAAGGCTCTAAGGTAAAACTCTAAACTCTTAACTGAAACTAAACTAAACTAGAACTCCAACTAAAAATCAAAGCTAATACTGTAAGTTAAAAATATAGAATATTGAATAAAAATAAACTAAACTAGAACTTACGCAAAACTATAACTAAAACTCTAAGATAACACTCTAGTCTAAAAATCCAAACTCTTAAATAAAAATTAAATAAAAATATAAATTTAACTAGAACTCTAAGTGAAGACTCTAAGCTAAAACTCTAAACTCTTGAATAGAAATAAACTAAACTTCAACTCTAACAAAAACTCCAAGATAAGACTAAACTCTTAACTAAATCTAAAATAAACTCGAACTTCAGCAAAAATACTAAGCTAAGACTCTAAGGTAAAAACTAAACTCTTAACTAACACTAAACTAAACTTCAACTCTAACTAAAACTCTAAGCTAATACTCTAAGGTAAAACTCTAAACTATTAAATATAACTAAACTGAACTTCAACTCTAACTAAAACTCTAAGATAAGAATCTAAGATAAAAATATAAAGTAAAACTAAACTAAACTTCAACTCTAACTAAAACTCTAAGCTATTACTCTAAGCTAAAACTCTAAACTCTTAAGTATTAATAAACTAAACTACAAATCTAACTAAAACTCTAAGATAAGACTCTAAGCTAAAACTCTAAACTCTTAACTATAACTAAACTACAACTAAAACTAAACTCTAAGCTAAGACTCTAGGCTAAAACTCTTAAACAAAACTAAACTAAACTAAACTAGAACTCCAAATAAAACTCTAAGCTAAAACTCTAAGCTAAAACTCTAAACTCTTAACTATAACTAAACTAAACTTCAACTCTAACTAAAACTCTAAGCTAAGACTCTAAGCTAAAACTATAAAGTAAAACTAAACTAAACTAGAACTATATAAAAAGCTCAAAGCTATGACTCTAATATAAAACTCTAAATTCTTAACTGTAACTAAACTAAACTTCAAGTCTAACTAAAAATCTAAGCTAAGACTCTAAGCTAAAACTCTTAACTCTTAACTATAACTAAACTAAACTATAACTAATGCTCTAATATAAGACTCTAATGTAAACCCCTAAACTCTTAACTAAAACTTAACTAAACTAGAACTCTAACAGAAAATCTAAGCTATGACTCTGAGCTCAAATCTCTAAACTCTTAACTATAACTAAACTAAACTTCAACTCTAACTAAAACTCTAGGCTAACACTCTAGGCTAAAACTCATAACCAAAACTAAACTAAACTAAACTAGAACTCTAACTAAAACTCTAAGCTAAAACTCTAAACTCTTAACTATAACTATAACTAAACTTCAATTCTAACTAAAACCCTATGCTACGACGATAAGCAAAAACTCTAAACTCAACTAAAACTTAACTTAACTAGAAATCTAAGCTAAAACTATAAAGTAAAACTAAACTAAAATAAACTTCAACTCTAACTAAAACTTCAAGGTAAGGCTCTAAGGTAAAACTCTAAACTCTTAACTAAAACTAAACTAAACCAGAACTCTAACAGAAACTCTAAGCTAAGAATATAAGCTGAAAACTCCAAACTCTTAACTATAACTAAACTACACTTCAACTCTAACTATGGCTCTAAGCTAAGACTCTAAGCTAAAACTCAAACTCTTAACTAAAACTTAACTAAACTAGAACTCTAACAGAAACTTTAAGCTAAGACTCTAAGATAAAAACTCTAAACTTTTAACTATAGCTAAACTAAACTTCAACTCTAAATAAAGCTCTAAGCTAACACTCTAGGCTAAAGCTCAAAACTCTTAACTAAAACATAGCTAAACTACAACTTTAAATAAAAATATATGCTATTAATATAAGATATAACTCTAAATTCTTAACTATAACTAAACTAAACTACAGATCTAACTAAATCTCTAAGATAAGGCTCGAAGCTAAAACTCTAAACTCTAAACTAAAACTAAACTAAACTTCAACTCTAACTAAAGCTCTAAGCTAAGACTCTAGGCTAAAGTCTAAACTCTTAACTATAACTAAACTAAACTACAACTTTAACTAAAGCTCTAAGCTATGGCTCTAAGATAAAACTCTAAATTCTTAAATATACCTAAAATAGACTTCAACTCTAACTAAAATTCTAAGCTAAGACTCTAAGGTAAAACTCTAAACTCTTAACTAAAAGTAAACTAAACTAGAACTCTAACAAAAAGTCTAAGCTAAAACTCTAAACTGTTAACTATAACTATAACTAAACTTCAACTCTAACTAAAACTCTAAGTTAATACTCTAAGGTAAAACTATAAACTATTATCGATAACAGAACTAAACTAGAACTTCAACAAAAACTCTATTCTAAGACTCTAAGCTATAACTAGGTCACCAAAAGTCATCAAAGTATAATTCAAATCTAACTAATATTCTATACTAGGAGTCGCAGCTAAAAAAACAAACTCTTAAATATCGTTTAACTGAACTTCAACTCTATCTAAAACTATAAACTTAACTATAACTAAAATAAACTTCAACTATAACTAAAACTCTAAGATAATACTATAAGATCAAACTCTTAACTAAAACTAAACTAAACTATAACTCTAACAAAAACTCTAAGCTAAGACTCTAGGCTACAAACTCTAAACTCTTAACTATAAATATAACTAAACTTCAACTCTAACTAAACTCTACGCTAAGACTCTAGGCTAAAACTATTAACCAAAACTAAACTAAACTAAACTATAACTCTAACAAAACTCTAATCTAAAACTCCAAGATAAACTATAAACTCTTGATTAAAACTAAACTAAACTAGAAGTCGGGCTAAAACTAAGCTAAGACTCCAAGCTAAAACTCTAAACTCTTAACTAAAGATAAAATAAATTAGAAGTCTAAGCTAAGTCTCTACTCTATGACTCTAATCTAAAAACTCAAAACTCTTAACTATAACTAAACTAAATTTCAACTCTAACTAAAACTCTACGCTAAGACTCTAAACTAAAACTCTAAACTCTTGACTATAACTAAACTTCAACTCTAACTAAACTCTAAGCTAAGACTCTAGGCTAAAAATCATAACCAAAACTAAACTAAACTAGAACTCTAACTAAAACTCTAAGCTAAAACTCTAAAATCTTAACTATAAATATAACTAAACTTCAATTATAACTAAAACTCTATGCTACGAATCTATGCTAAAACTCTAAACTCAACTAAAACTTAACTTAACTAAACTAGAACTATATTCTAAAACTATAAAGTAGAACTAAACTAAAATATAATTCAACTCTAACTAACACTTCAAGGTAAGGCACTTAGTTAAAACTCTAAGCTCTTAACTAAAACTTAACTAAAATAGAACTCTAAAAAAAACTCTAAGCTAAAAATCTAAGCTAAAAACTCCAAACTCTTAACTATAACTAAACTAAACTTCAACTCTAACTAAGGCTCTAAGCTAAGACTCTAAGGTAAAACTCTAAACTCTTAGCTAAAACTTAACTAAACTAAAACTCTAACAGAAACTCTAAGCTAAGACTATAATCTAAAAACTCTAAACTCTTAACTATAACTAAACTAAACTCCAACTCTAACTAAAGCTCTAAGCTAAGACTCTAGGCTAAAACTCTAAACTCTTAACTAAAACTTAGCTAAACAACAACTTGAACTAAAACTCTAAGCTATGACTCTAAGCTATAACTCTAAATTCTTAACTATAACTAAACTAAACTTCAACTCTAACTAAAACTCTAAGCTAGGACTCTAAGGTAAAACTGTAAACTCTAAACTAATACTAAACTAAACTTCAACTCTAACTAAAGTTCTAAGCTAAGACTCCAGGTTAAAACTCTAAACTCTTAACTAAAACTTAACTAAACTACAACTTTAACTAAAACTCTAAGCTATGACTCTAAGCTAAAACTCAAAATTCTTAACAATAACTAAACTAAACATCAACTCGAACTAAAACTCTAAGCTAGGAATCTAAGGTAAAACTCTAACCTCTTAACTAAAACTAAACTAAACTAGAACTGTAACAAAAACTCTAAGCTCAAACTCTAACTGTTAACTATAACTATAACTAAACTTAAACTCTAAATAAAAATCTAAGCTAAGAATCTCATATCAAACTCTAAACTTTAAACTAAAAAAAAACTAAAATATGACTTAAATAAAAACTCTAAGCTAGGAATATAAGCTAAAACTATAAATTCTTAACTAAAAATAGACTAAACTATAACTATAGCAAAACATCTAAGATAAGACTACAAGATAAAACTATAAACTATTAACTAAAGCTAAACTAAACTAGAAGTCTAAGCTATGTCTCTACGCAAGACTCTAAGATAAAAAATCTAAACTCTTAGCTATAACAAAACTAAACTTCAACATCTAAATAAAAATCTACGATAAGACTCTAAACTAAAACTTTAAATTCTTAACTATGACTAAACTTAAATTCTAACTAAACTCTAAGCTAAGACTCTAGGCTAAAAATCATAACCAAAACAAAACTAAACTAGAACTAGAACTAAAACTCTAAGCTAAAACTCTAAAATATTAACTATAACTATAAATAAACTTCAATTCTAACTAAAACTCTAAGCTACAAAGCTATGCAAAAACTCTAAACTCAACTAAAATTAAACTAAACTAGAAATCTAAGCTAAAACTATAAATTAAAACTAAAATAAAATAAACTTCAACACTAATTAAAACATCAAGGTAAGGCTCTAATGTAGAAATCTAAACTCTTAACTAAAACTAAATTAAACCATAACTCTAACATAAACTCTAAGCTATGAATCTAAGCTAAAAAATCTGAACTTTTAACTATGACTAAACTAAACTTCAACTCTAACTAAGGCTCTAAGCTAAGACTCTAATGTAAAACTATTAACTCTTAACTAAAACTTAACTAAACTAGAACTCTAACAGAAAATCTAAGCTATGACTCTAAGCTAAAAACTCTAAACTTTTAACTATAGCTAAACTAAACTTCAACTCTAAATAAAGCTCTAAGATAAGAATCTATGCTAAAACTCTAAACTCTTAACTGAAACTTAACTAAACTACAACTTTAAATGAAACCCTAAGATATGACTCTAAGCTAAATCTCTAAATTCTTAACTATAACTAAACTAGACTTCAACTCTAACTAAAACTCTAAGCTAAGACTCTAAGGTAAAACTATAAACTCTTAACTAAAACTAAACTAGAACTCTAACAAAAACTCTAAGCTATGACTCTTAAGCTAAACTCTAAATTCTTAACTATAACTAAACTAAACTTCAACTCTAACTAAAACTCTAAGTTAAGACTCTAAGCTAAAACTAAAAACTCTTAACTAAAACTAAACTAGAACTTCAGCAAAAACTCTAAGCTAATACTCTAAGGTAAAACTCTAAACTCTTAACTATAACTATAACTAAACTAAACTTCAACTCTAACTACAACTCTAAGCTGAGACTCTAAGGTAGGTAAACTAAACTAAGGTTAGTTAAACTAAACTTCAACTCTAACTAAAACTCTAAGCTAGGACTCTAAGTTAAAACTCTAAACTCTTAACTAAAACTAAACTAAACTTCAACTCTAACTAAATCTCTAAGCTAAGACTCTATGCTAAACTCTAAACTCTTAACTAAAACTTAACTAAACTACAACTTTAACTAAAACTCTAAGCTATGACTATAAGCTAAAACTCTAAATTCTTAACTATAACTAAACTAGACTTCAACTCTAACTAAAACTCTAAGCTAGGACTCTAAGGTAAAACTCTAAACTCTTAACCAAAACTAAACTAAACTAGAACTCTAACAAAAACTCTAAGCTAAAAATCTAAGCTCTTAAATATAACTATAACTAAACTTCAACTCTAACTAAAACTCTAAGTTAAAACTCTAAGCTAAAACTCTAAACTCTTAACTAAAACTAAACTAAACTAGAACTTCAACAAAAACTCTCAGCAAAGACTCTAAGCTAAAACTCTAAACTCTTAACAAAAACTAAAGTAAAATTCAACTATAACTAAAACTCTAAGCTAAGACTCTAAGGTAAAACTCTAAACTCTTAACTAACACTAAACTAAACTTTAACTCTAACTAACACTCTAAGCCAAGACTCTAAGCTAAAACTCCAAGCTCTTAACTATAACTAAACTAAAATTCAACTCTAACAAAAACCCTAAGCTTAGATTATAAGGTAAAACTTTAAAATCTTAACTAAATCTAAAGTAAACTATAACTTCAAAAAAGCTCTAATCTAAGTGTCTAAGCTAAGACCCTAGTCTAAAAATTTAAACTCCTAACTAAAATTAAATAAAATACAGATTTAAATAAAATTCTAAGCTATTCTTCTAAGATAAAACTCCAAATTCTTAACTATAACTAAACTTAACTTCAACTCTAACTACATCACTAAGCTAAGACTCGAAGCTAAAACTCCAAACTCTTAACTATGGCTAAAATAAACTTCAACTCTAACTAAACTCTAAACTAAGACTCTAGGCTAAAACTCTCAACTCTTAACTATAACCAACCTTAACTTCCAACTCTAACTAAAACTCTAAGCTAAGACTCTAAGCTAAGACTCTAGGCTAAAACTCTAAACACTTAACTAAAACTTAACTTAACTACAATTTTAACTAAAACACTAAGCTATGACTCTAAGCTATAACTCTAAATTCTTAAATATAACTGAACTAACTTCAAACTCTTAACTAAAACTAAACTAAACTAGAACTCTTATAAAAACTCTAAGCTAAGACTCTAAGGTAAAACTCTAAACTATTAACTAAAACTAAACTAAACTAGAACTCGAACAAAAACTCTAAGCTAAGACACTAAGTTAAAACTCTAAATTCTTAACTAAAACTAAACTAAACTAGAACTCTATCAAAAACTCTAATTTAAAATTCTAATCTAAAACTCTAAACTCTTAACTATTACTAAACTTAACTTCATTTCTAAGTAAAACTCTAAGCTACAACTCCAAACTCTTAAATAAAACTAACTGAACTAGAACTTCAGCAAAAATACAAAGCTAAGACTCTACGCTAAAACTATCAATTATTAATTATAACTAAAATAAGCTTGAACTCTAACAAAAACTCTAAGCTAAGACTCTAATCTAAAACTCTAAACTCTTAACTAAAACTAAAGTAAACTTCAACTCTAACTAAAACTCTAAGCTAAGACTCTAAGGTAAAACTCTAAACTCTTAACTAAAACTAAACTAGAACCCTAACAAAAACTCTAAGCTAGTACTCTTAAGCTAAGCTCTAAATTCTTAACTATAACTAGACTAAACTTAAACTATAACTAAAACTCTAAGTTAAGACTCTAAGCTAAAACTAAAAACTCTTAACTAAAACTAAACTAGAAATTCAACAAAAACTCTAAGCTAAGACTCTAATCTAAAACTCTAAACTCTTAACTATAACTATAATTAAACTAAACTTCAACTCTAGCTAAAACTCTAAGCTAAGACTTTAATATAAACATATAAACTCTTAACTAAAAGTGAAGTAAACTAGAACTCGAAAAAAAACTCAAAGCTAAGACTCTAAGGTAAAACTCTAAGCTCTTAATTAAATCTAAAGTAAACTAGAACTTCAACAAAAACTCCTAACTAAAACTCATAGATATAAATATAATATAAAACTTTAAAAGAATACAAACATATATAATAAAACTATAATTTTAAGTGATAATTTAATCTATAACTCAAATTTAATTCTATAAACTAGAAAATAAAAATGGTCTAACTTTCAACTCTAACTAAAACTATTAGAAAAAACTCTAAACTCTTTAATAAAAATAAGCTAAACTAAAGCCTAAGCAAAACTCTAATATAAGATTCTAATATTAAACTCTAAAATATTAACTATAACTATAATTAAAATAAGCTACAATACTAGCTAAAACTCTAAGCTAAGGCTTCAAGATAAAAATCTAAACTCTTAACTGAAAGTAAAGTAAACTAGAACTCTAACAAAAACTCTAAGCTAAGACTCTAAGGTAAAACTCTAAACTCTTAACTAAAACTAAACTAAACTAGAACTTCAACAAAAACTGTAAGCTAAGACTCTAAGCTAAGACTCTAGGCTAAAACTCTTAACTCTTAACTAAAACTTAACTAAAACTACAACTTTAACTAAAACTCTAAGTTAAGACTCTAAGCTAAAACTCCGAACTCTTAACTACTACTAAACTAAACTTCAACTCTAACTAAAACGCTAAGCTAGAACTCTAAACTCTTAACTAAAACTAAACTAAACTAGAGCTTCAACAAAAACTCTAAGCTAAGGCTCTAAGCTAAAAACTAAACTCTTTACTAAAACTAAAGTAAACTTCAACTATAACTAAAACTCTAAGCTAATACTCTAAGTTAAAACTCTAAACTCTTAACTAAAACTAAACTGACCTTCAACTGTAACTAAAACTCTAAGGTAAGACTCTAAGCTAAAACTATAAAGTAAAACTAAACTAAACTTCAACTCTATCAAAAGCTGTAAGCTATGACTCTAAGCTAAAAACTCTAAACTCTTAACTATAACTAAACTAAACTTCAACTCTAACTAAAACTCTAAGCTAAGACTCTAAGCTAAAACTTTAAACTCTTAACTATAACTAAACTTCAACTAAACTCTAAGCTAAGACTCTAGGCTAAAACTCTTAACCAAAACTAAAATAGACTAAACTAGAACTCTAACTAAAACTCTAAGCTAAAACTCTAAGCTAAAACTCTAAACTCTTAACTATAACTAAACTAAACTTCAACTCTAACTAAAACTCTAAGCTAAAACTCTAAGGTAAAACTCTGAACTCTTAACTAAAACAAAACTGACATTCAAATTTAACTAAAACTCTAAGCTAATACTATAAGCTAAAAATATAAAGTAAAAATAAACTAAACTTCAACTCTAACTAAAACTCTAAGATATGAATAAAAGATAAAACTCTAAACTCTTAACTAAAACTAAACTAAACTTCAACTCAAACTAAAACTCTAAGCTAAGACTCTAAATTAAAACTCTAAACTCTTAACTATAACTAAACTTCAATTCAAACTAAACTCTAAGCTAAGACACTAGGCTAAAACTATTAACCAAAACCAAACTAAACTAAACTAGAACTCTAACTAAAACTCTAAGCTATACTCTAAGCTAAAAATCTAAACTCATAACTATAAATAAACTGAACTTAAACTCTAACTAAAGCTCTAAGCTATGACTCCAATATAAAACTCTAAACTAAAACTAAACTAAACTAGAACTCTAACAAAAACTCTATGCTAAGACTCTAAGTTAAAACTCTAAACTCTTAACTGTAACTAAACTAAACTTCAACTATAAATAAAACTCTAATCTAATACTCTACACTAAAACTCTAAAATATTAAACATAATTAAACTTCAACTTTAAATAAACTCTAATCTAAAACTCTTAACTCTTAACTAAACCTAAACTAAACTTCAACTCTAACTAAAATCTAAGCTAAGACTCTAGGCTAAAACTCTTAGCTAAGACTCTAAGCTAAGACTCTAAGCTAAGACTCTAGGATAAAACTATCAACTCCTAACTAAAACTAAACTAAACTACAACTTTAACTAAAACTCTAAGCTATGATTCTAAGCTAAAACTCTAAACTCTTAACTATAACTAAACTTCAACTCAAACTAAACTCTAAGCTAAGACTCTAGGCTAAAACTCTTAACCAAAACTAAACTAAACTAAACTAGAACTCCAACTAAAACTCTAATCTATACTCTAATATAAAACTCTAAACTCTTAACTATAAATAAACTAAACTTCAACTCTAACTAAAACTCTAAGCTAAGACTCTAATCTAAAACTATGAAATAAAACTAAACTAAACTATAACTCTAAAAAAAACTCTAAGCTATGACTCTATGCTAAAACTATTAACAAAAACTAAAATAAACTAAACTAGAAATCTAACTAAAACTCTAAGCTAAGACTCTAAGCTAAAACTCTAAATTCTTAACTATAATTAGAATAAACTTCAACTATAACTAAAATTCTAATCTAATAATCTAAGCTAAAAACCCTAAACTCTGAACTATAACTAGACTGAACTTCAACTCTAACTAATACTCTAAGCTAAGACTCCAAACTAAAACTCTAAAATATTAACTATATTTAAACTTCAACTCTAACTAAACTCTAAGCTAAGACTCTAAACTCTTAACTATAAATAAACTTCAACTCTAACTAAACTCTAAGCTAAGACTCTAGGCTAAAACTCTTAACCAAAACTAAACTAAACTAGAACTCTAACAAAAACTCTAAGCTAAAACTCCAAGATAAACTCTAAACTCTTGACTAAAACTTAACTAAACTAGAACTCTAACTAAAACTCTAAGCTAAGACTCCAAGCTAAAACTCTAAACTCTTAACTAAATCTAAACTAAAGTAGAACTTCAACTCTAACTAAAACTCTAAGTTAAGACTATAATCTAAAACTCTAAACTCTTAACTAAAACTAAACTAAAATATAACTTAAACAAAAACTCTAAGCTAAGACTCTAAGCTAAAACTCTAAACTCTTAACTAAAACTAAACTAAACTTCAACTCTAACTAAAACTCTAAGCTAAGAGTCTAAGGTAAAACTCTAAACTCTTAACTAAAACGATACTGAACTTCAACTCTAACTACAACTCTAAGCTAAGACTCTAAGGTAAAATTCAAAGCTCTTAAAAATAACTAAACTAAAATTTAACTCTAACAAAAACTCTAAGCTTAAATTCTAATGTAAAAATCTAAAATATAAAATAAATTTAAAGTAAAATAGAACTCCAAAACAGCTCTAAGCTAAGTCTCTAATCTAATACCCCATTCTAAAAATCTAAGATAATAAATAAAATAAAACAAAATAATGATGAAAATAAAATTCTAATATATTCTGAAAAAATAAAACTCCAAATTATGAAATAAAACTAAACTAAACTTCAAATATAACTAAAACTCTAAGCTAAGACTCGAAGCTAAAACTCCAAACTCTTAACTATAGCTAAACTAAACTTCAACTCTAACTAAACTCTAAGCTAAGACTCTAGGCTAAAACTCTCAACTCTTAACTATAACTAACCTTAACTTCCAACTCTAACTAAAACTCTAAGCTAAGACTCTAAGCTAAGACTCTGGGCTAAAACTCTAAACTCTTAACTAAAACTTAACTAAACTACAACTTTAACTAAAAATCTAAGCTATGACTCTAAGCTATAACTCTAAATTCTTAACTATAACTAAACTAACTTCAAACTCTTAACTAAAACTAAACTAAACTAGAACTCTTATAAAAACTCTAAGCTAAGACTCTAAGGTAAAACTCTAAACTCTTAACTAAAACTAAACTAAACTAGAACTCGAACAAAAACTCTAAGCTAAGACACTAAGGTAAAACTCTAAACTCTTAACTAAAACTAAACTAAACTAAAACTCTATCAAAAACTCTGAGTTAAAATTCTAAGCTAAAACTCTAAACTCTTAACTATTACCAAACTAAACTTCATTTCTAAGCTAAGACTCTAAGCTAAAACTCCAAACTCTTAACTAAAACTAAAGTAAACTAAAACTTCAACAAAAACTCTAAGCTAAGACTCTAGGCTAAAACTCTAAACTCTTAACTATAACTAAACTAAAATAAAACTCTAACTACAACTGTAAGTTAAGACTCTAAGCTAAAACTCCAAACTCTTAACTAGAACTAAAGTGAACTACAACTCTAACAAAAACTCTAAGATAAGACTCTAAGCTAAAAACTATAAACTCTTAACTAAAACTAAACTATAACTCTAACAAAAAATCTAAGCTATGACTCTTAAGCTAAACTCTAAATTCTTAACTATAACTAAACTAAACTTCAACTCTAACTAAAACTCTAAGTTAAGACTCTAAGCTAAAACTCTAAACTCTTAACTAAAACTAAACTAAACTAGAACTTCAGCAAAAAATCTAATCTAATACTCTAAGGTAAAACTCTAAACTCTTAACTATAACTATAACTAAACTAAACTTCAACTCTAACTAAAACTCTAAGCTAAGACTCTAAGTTAAAACTCTAAAATGTTAATTAAAACTAAAGTCAACTATAAATTCTACAAAAACTCTAATCTAAGACTATAAGCTAAGACTCTAGTCTAAAAATCTAAACTCTTAACTAAAACTTAACTAAAACTACAAATTTAACTAAAACTCTAAGTTAAGACTCTAAGCTTATACTCTAAACTCTTAACTATTACTAAACTAAACTTCAACTCTAACTAAAACTCTAAGCTAAAACTCTAAACTCTTAACTAAAACTAAACTAAAGTAGAACTTCAACAAAAACTCTAAGCTAATACTCTAAGGTAAAACTCTATACTCTTAACTATAACTATAACTAAACTAAACTTCAAATCTAACTAAAACTCTAAGCTAAGACTCTAATGTAAAACTCTAAACTCTTAACTAAAACTAAAGTAAACTAGAAATATAACAAAAACTCTAAGCTAAAACTCTAAACTCTTAAATAAAACTAAACTAAACTAGAACTTCAACCACAACTCTAAGCTATTACTCTAAGCTAAAACTCTAAACTCTTAATTATTACTAAGCTAAACTTCAACTCTAACTAAAACTCTAAGCTAAAACTCTAAACTCTTAACTAAAACTAAACTAAACTAGAACTTCAACAAAAATTCTAAGCTAAGGCTCTAAGCTAAAAACTAAACTCTTTACTAACACTAAAGTAAACTTCAACTATAACTAAAAATCTAAGCTAAGACTCAAAGGTAAAACTCTAAACTCTTAACTAAAACTAAACTGAACTTCAACTCTAACTAAAACTCTAAGCTAAGACTCTAAGCTAAAACTATAAAGTAAAACTAAACTAAACTTCAACTCTAACTAAAACTCTAAGCTAAGACTCTAAGGTAAAACTCTAAACTCTTAACTAAAACTAAACTAAACTTCAACTCTAACTAAAGCTCTAAGCTAAGAATCTAGGGTAAAACTCTAAACTCTTAACTAAAACTTAACTAAACTACAACTTTAACTAAAACTCTATGCTAAGAATCTAAGCTAAAACTCTAAAATCTTAACTATAAATAAACTTCAATTATAACTAAACTCTAAGCTATGACTATAGGCTAAAACTCTTAACCAAAACAAAACTAAACAAGAAATCAAAAAGAAACTATAAGCTAAAACTCTAGTCTAAAACTCTAAATTCTTAACTATAACTAAACTAAACTTCAACTCTAACTAAAACTCTAAGCTAAGACTCTAAGGTAAAACTCTGAACTAAAACTAAACTAAACTACAACTCTAACAAAAACTCTAAGCTAAGACTCTAAGCTACAAACTCTAAACTCTTAACTATAACTAAACTAAACTTCAAGTCTAACTAAAACTCTAAGCTAGACTCTAAACTAAAACTCTAAACTATAACTAAACTTCAACTCTAACTAAACTCTACGCTAAGACTCTAGGCTAAAACTCTTAACAAAAAATAAACTAGACTAAAATAGAACTATACAAAAAACTCTAAGCTAAAACGTAAAGACAAACTCTAAACTCTAAATTAAAACTAAACTAAACTAGAAGTCGAACAAAAACTCTAAGCTAAGACTCCAAGCTAAAACTCAAACTCTTAACTAAAGCTAAAATAAAGTAGAACTCTAAGCTAAGACTCTACGCTATGACTCTAAGCTAAGAACTCTAAACTCTTAACTATAACTAAACTAAATTTCAACTCAAACTAAAACTCTACGCTAAGACTCTAAACTAAACCTCTAAATTCTTAACTATGACTAAACTTCAACTCTAACTAAATTCTAAGCTAAGACACTAGGCTCAAAATCTTAACCAAAACCAAACTAAACTAGAATTAAAACTCTAAGCTAAAACTCTAAACTATTAACTATAACTATAAATTAACTTCAACTCTAACTAAAACTCTAAGCTACGACTATATGCTAAAACTCTAAACTCAATTAAAACTAAACTAAACTAAACTATAAATCTAAGCTAAAACTTTAAAGTAAAACTAAACTAAACTAAAATTCAAGTCTAACTAAAACTTCAAGCTAAGACTCTAAGGTAAAACTATAAACTCTTAACTAAAACTAGGCTAAACTAGAACTCTAACAGAAACTCTAAGCTAAGATTCTAAGCTAAAAACTCTAAACTCTTAACTATAACTAAACTAAACTTCAACTCTAACTAAAGCTCTAAGCTAAGACTCTAGGCTAAAACTCTAAAGTCTTAACTAAAACTTAACTAAACTACAACTTTAAATAAAACTCTAAGCTCTGACTCTAAGCTAAAACTCTAAATTCTTAACTATAAATAAACTAAACTTCAACTCTAACTTAAACTCTAAGCTAGGACTCTAAGCTAAAACTCTAAACTCTAAACTATAACTAAACTAAACTTCAACTCTAACTAAAGTTCTAAGCTACGACTCAAAGATAAGACTCTCAGCTATTAACTAAAGGTTAACTGAGATACAACTGTAACTAAAACTCTAAGCTCTGATTATAAACTATAACTATATACTCTTAACTATAACTAAACTTAAAGTCTAACTAAACTCTAAGCTAGGAATCTAAGGTAAAACTCTAACCTCTTAGCTAAAACTAAACTAGAACTCTAACAAAAACTCTAAGCTAAAACTCTAAACTGTTAACTATAACTATAACTAAACTTCAACTCTAACTAAAACTCTAAGCTACGACTCTCAGCTCAAACTATAAACTTTTAACTAAATCTAAACTAAACTAGAACTTCAACAACAACTCTAAGCTAAGACTATAAGCTAAAAACTCTAAACTCTTAACTAAAAAAAAACTAAACTAGAACTCTAACAAAAACTCAAAGCTAAGACTCAAAGCTAAAACTCTAAACTCTTAACTAAAGCTAAACTAAAGTAGAAGTCTAAGCTAAGACTCTAATCTAAGACTCGAATATAAAAAAAATACGCTATGTGCTATAACTAAATTAAATTTCATCTCTAACTAAAACTTTACTCTAAAACTATCATATAAAACTCTAAATTCTTAATTAGAAATAAACTTCAATTCTCTCTAAACTCTAAGCTAAGACTCAAGGCTAAAAATCTTAACCAAGACTAAACAAAACTAGACTAGAACTCTAACTAAAACTCTAAGATAAAACTCTAAAATCTTAACTATAAATATAACTAAACTTCAATTCTAACTAAAACTCTATGCTACAACGCTATGCCAAAACTATAAACTCAACTAAAACTTAACTAAACTATAAATCTAAGCTAAAACTATAATGTAAAACTAAACTAAACTAAACTTCAACTCTAACTAAAACTTCAAGCTAAGACTCTAAGGTAAAAATCTAAACTCTTAACTAAAACTAAATTACAACATAACTCTAAAAGAAACTTTTATCTAAAACTAAAAGATAAAGACTCCAAAATCATAACTATAACTAAACTAAACTTCAACTCTAGTTAAAGCTATAAGCCAAGACTCTAAGCTAAACCCCTTAACTCTTAGCTAAAAATATACTAAACTAAAACTCTAACATAAAATCTAAGCTATGACTCTAAGCTCAAATCTCTAAACTCTTAACTATAACTAAACTAAACTTCAACTCTAAGTAAAGCTCTAAGCTAAGACTCTAGGCTAAAACTCAAAACTCTTAACTAAAACTTAACTAAACTACAACTTTAACTAAAACTCTAAGCTATGACTATAAGATAAAACTCTAAATTCTTAACTATAGCTAAACTTAACTACAAATCTAACTAAAACTCTAAGCTAAGGCTCTAATGTAAAACTCTAAACTCTTAACAAAAACTAAACTAAACTTCAGCTCTAACTAAATCTCTAAGTTAAGACTCTAGGATAAACTCTAAACTCTTAACTAAACTACAAATTTTACTAAAACTCTATGCTATGACTCTAACCTAAAACTCTAATTTCTTAACTATAACAAAACTAAACTTCGACTCTAACTAAAACTCTAAGCTAGGACTCTAAGGTAAAACTCTAAACTCTTAACTAAAACTAAACTAAACTAGAACTCTAACAAAAACTCCAAGCTAAAACTCTAAACTGTTAACTATAACTATAACTAAACTTCAACTCTAACTAAAACTCTAAGTTAAGACTCTAAGCTCAAACTCTAAACTCTTAACTAAAACTAAACTAAAATAGAACTTCAACAAAAACTCTAAGCTAAGACTCTAAGCTAAAACTCTAAACTCTCAACTAAAACTAAAGTAAACTTCAACTCTAACTAAAACTCTAAGCTAAGAGTCTAAGGTAAAACTCTAAACTCTTAACTAAAACGATACTGAACTTCAACTCTAACTAAAACTCTAAGCTAAGACTATAAGGTAAAACTCAAAGCTCTTAACTATAACTAAACTAAACTTGAACTCTAACAAAAACTCTAAGATAAGACTCTAAGGTAAAACTCTAAACTCTTAACTAAATCTAAAGTAAACTAGAACTTCAACAAAGCTCTAATCTAAGTCTCTATTCTAAGACCCTAGGCTAAAACTTTAAACTCCTAACTAAAATTAACTAAAATACAGATTTAAATAAAATTCTAAGCTATTACTATAAGATCTAACTCCAAATTCTTAACTATAACTAAACTTAACTTCAAATCTAACTACAACTCTAAGCTAAGACTCAAAGCTAAAACTCCAAACTCTTAACTATAGCTAAACTAAAATTCAACTCTAACTAAACGCTAAGCTAAGACTCTGGGCTAAAACTCTCAACTCTTAACTATAACTAACCTTAACTTCCAACTCTAACTAAAACTCTAAGCTAAGACTCTAAGCTAAGACTCTAGGCTAAAACTCTAAACTCTTAACTAAAACTTAACTAAACTACAACTTTAACTAAATATCTAAGCTATGACTCTAAGCTATAACTCTAAATTCTTAGCTATAACTAAACTAACTTCAAACTCTTAACTAAAACTAAACTAAACTAGAACTCTTATAAAAACTCTAAGCTAAGACTCTAAGGTAAAACTCCAAACTCTTTACTGAAGCTCAACAAAATTACAACTTATACAAAAACTCAAAGGTAAAACTCTAAACTCTGAATTAAATCTAATCTAAACTAGAACTCTAACAAAAATTATAATTTAAGACTCTAAGCTAATACTCTAAACTCTTAGCTATTACTAAACTAGACTTCATTTCTAAC
Organism: Artemia sp. Qi Xiang Cuo; assembly: GCF_049724085.1. Taxonomy (NCBI): domain Eukaryota; kingdom Metazoa; phylum Arthropoda; class Branchiopoda; order Anostraca; family Artemiidae; genus Artemia; species Artemia sp. Qi Xiang Cuo. The sequence goes on from NC_142804.1 coordinate 5,705,145, forward strand.
TAAAACTCTAGGCTAAAACTCTAAACTCTTAACTAAAACTAAACTGAACTAGAACTTCAACAAAAACTCTAAGCTAAGACTCTAGGCTAAAACTCAACTCTCAACTATAACTAAACTAAACTAGAACTCTAACTAAAACTCTAAGCTAAGACTCTAAACTAAAACTCTAAACTCTTAACTAAAACTAAAGTAAACTTCAACTCTAACTAAAACTCTAAGCTAAAACTCTAAGGTAAAACTCTAAACTCTTAACTAAAACTAAACTAGAACTCTAACACAAAATCTAAGCTATGACTCTTAAACTAAACTCTAAATTCTTAACTATAACTAAACTAAAATTCAACTCTAACTAAAGAAACTCTTAGTTAAGACTCTAAGCTAAAACTCTAAACTCTTAACTAAAACTAAAATAAACTAGAACTTCAGCAAAAACTCTAATCTAATACTCTAAGGTAAAACTCTAAACTCTTAACTATAACTATAACTAAACTTCAACTCTAACTAAAACTCTAAGCTAAGACTCTAAGGTAAAACTCTAAACTCTTAATTAAAAGTAAAGTAAACTAGAAATCTAACAAAAACTCTAAACTAAGACTCTAATGTAAAACTCTAAACTCTTAACTAAAACTAAACTAAGCTAGAACTTCTACAAAAACTCTAAGCTAAGACTCTAAGCTAAGACTCTAGGCTAAAAATCTAAACTCTTAACTAAAACTTAACTAAAACTACAACTTTAACTAAAACTCTAAGTTAAGACTCTAAGCTAAAACTCTAAACTCTTAAATATTACTGAACTTAACTTCACCTCTAAGTAAAACTCTAGTCTAAAACTCTAAACTCTTAACTAAAACTAAACTAAACTAGAACTTCAACAAAAACTCTAAGCTAATACTCTAATGTAAAACTCTATACTCTTAACTATAATTACAACTAAACTAAACTTAAACTCTAACTAAAACTCTAAGCTAAGACTCTAATGTAAAACTCTAAACTATTAACTAAAACTAAAGTAAACTAGAAATATAACAAAAACTCTAAGCTAAGACTCTAATTTAAAACTCTAAACTCTTAAATAAAACTAAACTAAAGTAGAACTTCAACAAAAACTTTAATCTAACACTCTAAGCTAAAAATTTAAACTATTAAGTAAAACTTAACTAAAACTACAACTTTAACTAAAGCTCAAAGTTAAGACTCTAAGCTAAAACTCTAAACTCTTAACTATTACTAAACTGAATTTCAACTCTAACTAAAACTCTAAGCTAAAACTCTTAACTAAAATTAAACTAAACTAGAACTTCAACAAAAACTCTAAGCTAAGACTCTAAGCTAAAAACTAAACTCTTAACTAAAACTAAACTAAACTTCAACTATAACTAAAACTCTAAGCTAAGACTCTAAGGTAAAACTCTAAACTCTTCACTAAAACTAAACTGAACTTCAACTCTAACTAAAACTCTAAGGTAAGACTCTAAGCTAAAACTATAAAGTATAACTAAACTAAACTTGAATTCTATCTAAAACTCTAAGCTATGACTCTAATATAAAAACTCTAAACTCTTAACTATAACTAAACTAAACTTCAACTCTAACTAAAACTCTAAGCTAAGACTCTAAACAAAAACTCTAAACTCTTAACTAACAATAAACTTCAACTCTAACTAAACTCTCAGCTAATACTCTAGGCTAAAACTCTTAACCAAAACTAAACTAAACTAGAACTCTAAATAAAACTCTAAGCTAAAACTCTAAGCTAAAACTCTAAACTCTTAACTATAAATAAATTAAACTTCGACTCTGACTAACACTCTAAGCTAAGAATCTAAGCTAAAAACTATAAACTCTTAACCGTAACAAAACTAAACATCAACTTTAAGTAAAGCTTTAAGCCAAGACTCTAGGCTAAAACTCTAAACTCTTAACTAAAACTCAACTAAACTAGAACTCAGACAAAAACTCTAAACTATGACTCTAAGCTAAAAACTCTCAACTCTTAACTATAAATAAACTAAACTTCAACTCTAACTAAAGCTCTAAGCTAACACTCTAAGCTAAAACTCCAAACTCTTAACTATAACTAAACTAAACTTCAATTCTAACTAAAACTCTAAGCTAAGACTCTAAGCTAAAACTCTAAGTTCTTAACTATTACTAAACTAAACTACAACTCTAACTAAAACTCTAAGCTAGGACTCTAAGGTAAAACTCTAAACTCTAAACTAAAACTAAACTAAACTTCAACTCTAACTAAAGCTCTAAGCTAAGACTCTAGGCTAAAACTCTAAGCTCTTAACTAAAACTTAGCTAAACTACAACTTTAACTAAAACTCTAAGCTATGACTCTAAGCTAAAACTCTATATTCTTAACTATAACTAAACTAAACTTCAACTCTAACTAAAACTCTAAGCTATGACTCTAAGGTAAAACTCTAAACTATTAACTAAAACTAAACAAAACTATAACTCTAACAAACAGTCCAAGCTCAGACTCTAAACTGTTAACTATAACTATAAATAAACTTCAACTCTAACTAAAAATCTAAGTTAAGACTCTCAGCTCAAACTCTAAACTCTTAACTAAAACTAAACTAAACTAGAACTTCAACAAAAACTCTAAGCTAAGACTCTAAGCTAAAAACTCTAAACTCTTAACTAAAACTAAACTAAACTAGAACTCTAACAAAAACTCTAAGTTAAGACTCTAAGCTAAAACTCTAAACTAAAACTAAAGTAAACTACAACTCTAACTAAAACTCTAAGCTAAGACTCTAAGGTAAAACCCCAAACTTTTAACAACAACTAAACTAAAATTGAACTCTAACAAAAACCCTAAGCTTAGATTATAAGGTAAAACTTTAAAATCTTAACTAAATCGAAAGTAAACTAGAACTTCAAAAAAGATATAAGCTAAGTCTCTAAGCTAAGACTCTAGTCTAAAACTCTAAACTCCTAACTAAAACTTAACTAAACTAAAACTTTAACTAAAACTCTAAGCTATGACTCAAATATAAAACTCTAAACTCTTAACTATAACTAAAATAATCTTCAACTCTAACTAAAACTCTAAGCTAAGACTCAAAGCTAAAACTCAAAACACTTAACTATATCTAAACTAAACTTCAACCCTAACTAAACTTTAAGCTAATACTCTATTCTAAAACTCTCAAATCTTAAATATAACTAAACTAAACTAGAACTCTATCAAAAACTCTAAGTTAAGACTCTAGGCTAAAACTCTAAACTCTTAACTAAAACTTAACTAAACTACAACTTTAACTAAAACTCTAAGCTATTAATATAATATATAACTATAAATTCTTAACTACAAATGAAATAAACTTTACCTCTAAAATGAAATGTAATCTAAGAATATAATATAAAAATAAAGACTCAAAACTAAAACTAAACTAAATTATAAATAAGACAAAAACTCTAAGCTAAGACTCTAAATTGAAACTCTAAAATCTGAAATAAATCTAAACTAAACTAGAGTTATAACAAAAACAATAATCTAAGACTCTAAGCTAAAAATATAAACTCTTAACTATTACTAAACTATACTTCAACTCTAACTAAAACTCTAATCTAAAACTCTAAACTCTTAACTTAAACTAACTAAACTAGAACTACAGCAAAAATTCAAATCTAAGACTCTACGATAAAAATCTAAAATCGTAAATAAAAATAAAATAAGCTAGAACTCTAACAAAAAGTTTATGCTAGGACTATAAGCTAAAAATCTAAACTATTAAATTAAACTAAAATGAAATTCAACTCTAACTAAACTCTAAGATAAAACTGTAGGGTAAAACTATAAACTCGTAACTATCACTAAACTGAACTTCAACTCTAACTGAAACTCTAAGCTAAGACTCTAAGCTAAAACTCTTAACTAAAACTAAACTAAACTAGAACTCTAACAAAAACTCTAAGTTAAGACTCTAAGCTAAAACTCTAAACTCTTAAATATAACTAAAGTAAATTTCAACTCTAAATAAAACTAAGCTATTACTCTAGGCTAAAACTCTATGTCAATGGGATAAGGAAAAAACTGGGAAAATGATGGATAAATTCTGAGTCTAAGAAATTCATTCTGAAAAAACTTAAAAAAATTTAATAAGCGAGGGAGGAAGGGAGGGCCTCGGTGGAGCTTTGGGGGCCTTTGGGGTCTCGTGGGCCCTTTGGGGGTCCGGGGGACCTTTGGAGGCTGGGGCTTCCTTCGGGGTTGGGGTAGGGGGATCGGGGCCCTTTGGGGCTGGGGTAGAGGACCTCACAACACTGTTTAAATAGAACTTGTGTATTATAACGACCACAGAGTTTCACCCTCAAATCCTCTTCTAAATCATCTTCTAAAATGACTCAATCAGTTTCACTTAAATCATCTTCTAAAATGTCTCACAACGGTTTCGCCCAAATTATCCCTAAAGGTAACTTCTGCGTCTTCATTTTGTTTTGACATCCTTGCACTGTCACATTGGAAATTTCCATGAAACTCTATCCCACATTAATCTCTTCATCTCTAAGATCAAAACATTCGTCCGGAGACAATTCTCCTGGATAAACACCAACAAATCAATCAATCTTGACATCATCCGTCAGACATTAATAAACTTCGCCCGGAGACAATTCTCCTGGACGATCACCAACAAATCAATCGACCTTGACATCATCCATCAGACTAACATCAACAAATCAATTTCTCAGAAATCCATTTCCCCTAGGGAGTCTATGCCCATATATGGAGCCCCGTTCGGACTGACAGCACATGTGTTCTCCCTAGGGATTCTATGCCCATATATGGAGTCCCTTCACGAGTCAATAGCATTGTCTATGCGGTTAGGTACCGTTAGACCAAATTGTAGATGGCAGCAGGGGTGTCCGTTACGATTACTAGGGTCCTCTCTACTCCTATGTCCCTAATTCTTTAAAGTAAAAAAGGCAGTAAAAATGAAATCTAGTTATTTAAATTGATTAAGAGTACTTTTACAATACACGTTTAATGAAAAAGACATCCATATGCAGTTATGCAATATTAGTACTTAGCGGGTGCCAAGTCTGAAAATATGGAACGTGTGTAAAAATAAGCAGAAAATGAACAAAACAATATATCATCATTCAGCTCTGAAAAATGAAGCTTTCTTAATCATTGTAGCATAAGAAAAACACTACCATTAATTGGCAGTAAATTGGGTAAAAAAAAACAGCCGGCAAACAGGGTAAATAGTGATTGAATGAGTGTAATTGTGAAAAAAATCAGCCTATATTTACATATATAGTATTTCAGTTTAGTATTTCAGTTTTGTTCTTGTATCAATAGATTCCTCATTTTCTTTAGATGCCAAAAGTATTACTTTTGTTATTTAATTTGTCTCTTCAGAGAGCAAGAAAAGAAACCCACAGACCATAGGTGCCCATAAGCTGAATTTTAGGGGGGGGCAAAGCTGGTCTAATCGGCACTTACAGTGCTGTATAATAGAAATCTTAAAACAGAATTATAAAATGTAAGGCACATCATTCAGCAGGGGGGGGGGCTGGAGCCCCCCTCCATATGGGCGCCAACGTAAAAGACGCCTCATTCAAATGTAACAAAACCCCTTACTTTAAAACATTAGTTCGACTGTTTGGCTGGATACATGATCATGCAATTAGAATAGCCCATATAAGATAGACAGGAAATTTGCAGGTTTTTGCAATATATCTAAATTTTTAAAAACGAAAAGCGTTATCAGATATACTGAATTAGTTTACGCTTGAATTAGTTAGAAAATCCTAGTTTTCAGGTTCAAATGGACCTAAAATGGAGCCAGATGGGGAAACTGTTTTCATTTTGATATTCTTGGTACTTTAATTTGTGCTTCTCATATTGTAGATACATCAGAAGTACCACACCGTTAGAAGTTTGCACCAATAAGAAACAACGAGCTGTAATCTGGTGTTTGTGATCAGAAGCTGGTCAGAACGCAGGAACAGTTTCTTGTCTAAACCTAGTCTCAACGAAAAGATAAAAAAAATTAAAATGGTCGGACTATTGATACGCATGAGGAATAAGCCGGAAGGCCATCTACGGCAACAAATCATGACAACACTGAGCACGCACGTGACGGTTCTGTTAGACAGACAAGTGACTGTTGATGAAGTGGCGCATCGTCAAAAAATTGGTCATGATTCTTCCTGCAAAATCATCCACAATAGACTTGGATTTCATTAAGTCTCTGCAAGCTGGGCCCCAAAACAACTCACAGTGTAGTGTAGACAAACGGGCTTAGAGATCTGTCAAACCTAGAGATGTGTCAAGGCTGTTACCCCTGAAAGCATCATCAGCGGGTTCCGCTGCACCGGAATTCATCCATTCAACCCATAATTTTTTCAAGTCCACGAGTACCGCGGTCTTGGAAAAATAGTGAAGCAATAAAAATTTCCAAAGAGGAAGTTGTTTCGTGAAGTAGTGAATGAAAGCGGCTCTGAATATTGTGTAATTGATTCTGATCGTTGCAGTGATGAAAGTCTGCATTTTGGCGATTTTGAGGCTGAAAATGAACTTTCTGCAGAGATTACAGTTGGTGATTTCATTCTCACTGGAATCGATGGGAAATAGAGTGGGAACACATGCTATATTGCACTGGTGATAGAGATCAATGGTCATGACTTTAATGTCAATTTTTTCGAAAAGGTTGAACTTAACAAGTTTGTTTATACAGATGAACAGGATTCTGTCGACAGACAGTCAGTAGAAATGAAACTAGATCAACCCGTTTCATGCGGAAAGACTAAAAGGCAATCAGAAAACTGACCTTCGGTGTCGATCTTTCCGCATACAATATAAAGTGATCTGACGAATTTGATAAGGGTTATCTGTTTTGAGTTTGCTTATACCAATAGCTGATGAGCATTAAACATATTCTTAAATGAGAATGGCTCTTCTGATCTTTTTAAAAGTCGTTTTAAATGCTTGACGAACCAGTACCGGGTGTGGCGAAGCTGTACCGGGGTCGTACAGGTTCGCCATGTCTGACCAAGGTCATTTCTTCTCAGAATTACGGCTACAGCTGATAGGCTACAGAAATATTAAAATTTTGATTAATGTCCTGAATGCTTAGGTACATCTTGGTGGAAGAAAGTTGACTGTTGGTTGACAAGCATTGAAAAAAATAAAAATTCTAAGAAAGTGGTGAAGGTGGGATGGTCTCCCCGATTTAGAACTACCAGACTTTTTCTAAAAAAACACAAACACTCTTGCAGATAAAACTAACGCAATGACTGTTATATTAAAACTCAAAAGATAAATGAAAAAAGTTAATACTTTATTATCTAATTGACAATTTAACAAAAAATCTTTACTTTCGCGATAAGGAAAATTGCTTAAATGATGTCATTTTTGTTCGGCTCCTAGATTATAGGATTTAGCACTTTCTTTGCATATTGGGGTCTCCTGGACCCAAGGACTTACACGTGTAAGTTTCAAGTCAAACAGAACATTTTTTGACTAATTTTGAGCTCCATATGGGGAGAACAGCACCCCAACAATTTTTGTTTAATTAAGAGTGTCTTGACCCAGGGACTTTTGGTTGTAAGTTTTAAGCTTTCCTAACAGTACAAGTTTCCTATCCTTTTCTTAAACCAGTGACGGATCCAGGAGAGGGGGAAAGGGGGCTCCTCCCTTCTAGCGTAGTCTAAAGTAGTGTAATTTACTCAATTAACTCAAGTTTGCGTTAATTAAACTTGCTCCTAACGCAAGTTTATCGGATCAACCTTTTTTGCACCCCCCCCCCCTAAAAAAATTATGGATCCACCCCTGTCTTAAACCCATTTTAAGTTGAACCAAGATTTATTTTCTTTTTTTTACTTATTGGGGTCCCCTGGATCTAAGAAATTACAAATATGTTTCAGGCCAACTAAACAAGGAATTTTTAGCCAGTTCTTATGAATCATTTTAGTATTTGTGCCCCAGCCTAATTTTTGTGAATTAGGGTCTCTTTGGCCCAGGAAAAGCTTGCATAGGCAGTTTCCAAGCCATTCAGACGAAAATCTTGTCTTTGTAGAGCGCTTACATCAGGGGTTCCCAACCTTTTTTTACTCTAGAGCACATTCTAAAATATCGGTAGGGTGGCGGGCACCACCTATTTTAAATCGACAAACTCTTTCCATAATTTCTCATTTTCCCATAATTTATTTTTTATAGTCATAATGTATTAATAAATAATAAACAAAAATGTTTCAAAATAATAAAACTATTTGGCAATTTTTTTTCAAATTGCATACACACAGAGAAATGTATTTACAAAACATCAAGAAAGTAAACAAAACACACAAATTCAAAGAAAACATTTCATTAAAAATATGATAAAGTCAATGTGATCTTTGGCATTGCATTTTATTGGCCAGGGCCTCGTAATTAGGAGCATATGATAACAATCCTGTTAACAGACAATCATAAAGATGCTCATCGGTGAGTCGAGATCTATATCTTGATTTTATTAAGTTCTTGTTTGAAAACAATGATTCGCATGAATATGTCGAACCGAAAAATGATTCAATTTTATATGCCGCTTTTTTCAACAATGGAACTTTTCTCTATCCACTGCATTCCAAAAGTCCTCTGACATTAAGGATTTTAGTGAAATATCATTCGTAAGGTCCAAAATTTCTAACTCTAGTTCTTCTGTCTTTCCTTGAACAAAATCTGCAATACATGCGGCTATTTCCATAACATTTATTTGGCAAGTAAAAGGATTGATACAGAAGGAAAATATTGGCTCAATATGTTTAAACTGCAAAAATCTCTCTTCAAACTGTTTTTTTTTTTACTCTTGAAGATGCTTAATAAAGTATGTCCCATTTAATTCATTGTCACCTAGCATTTTCTTCATATGTGGGAAATGCACGAGAGTTGATCTGCAGATGTGATATCAACAAATCCAGTTTAGTTTTAAATGACTTTACAAAGCTTATCATTTCAGCTATGCTTTTTTCTTTACCCTACAACTCCAAATTTAAAGTATTCAATTATGATGTCTGTGAGAAATCCCAAATAACCAGTCAGCCATAGTCAGCTAGTTCATCATAATTTTCCTTTCTATTCTTTATAAATGTTTTAATTCCTTCAATTAAACTCACATATCTTGTAAGAACCTTTCCTTTACTGAGCCAACGTACTTCAGTATGCAGAATAAGATCATGTTTTTTATCTTCAGTATCTTCTAACAGGGTCTTGAAAAGTCAGTGTTGCAAAGGAACTGCTCGAATAGAATTGATTATTTTTGTAACTATTTTCATGACGTGGTCAAATGGCAAAATTTTACAACACAGAGCTTCCTGGTGGATAATACAATGGTAGGACATGAAGTTTGAAAATGAATCATCCTTCATGCAGAGGGCAATGAATCCTTTGTTTTTACCCATCATTGCTGGCGCCCCGTCAGTGGTTATTGCAGACAGCTTGTGCAAAGGTATATTTACTGACTTGGCGTATGTTTTGAATGTATTATAAATATCCTCACCCCTTGTCTGTCCTTTCATAGGTAATATTTGTAACATATCCTCTTTTACTTTTAAGTTACAAAACACCATTCTCACCATTACTGCTAACTGTGCGGGGTCTGATATATTTGTTGACTCGTCAAATTGTATCGAGAACCAGTCACATACTTCTTAGTCAGTTCTTAACTGAGTTTGTGTGTCTGTTGAAATCGCATGTATTCTTCGTATGACTGTCTTATTTGACAAATGTAAGTCTTGTATTCCTGAGACAATCTTACGTTTGTTAGAAAGTCCATCAAACAAAGAATCGGCACCAGTCAAAAATAGTTACTTAAACAACCCACCATCAATGAAATGTTTCTTCTTTTTTGCGAACACGTGAGATATTTTGAAAGAAGCAATAGTAGCCTTTTTAGAGTTTTCCACATGTCTAGTGCAAACAGTCTGTTTTGCTGTAAGACTTTATTTTAGATTACACATTTTTTTCTTTCTTACTTCAGATTTAAGACGATAATTTAAATTAAAAGTTGCATGATTGGTCTGAAAGTGTGGTTCAACGTTATGTTTTTTCGGAACTGCAATGCTACTACCACACAAAAAGCAAACACATTTATTTTTCAAATTAACGAAACAATATGATTCCTCCCAGTCAGTGTTAAAATTATAGGTTCGTTGTCTTTTACTTGATCTGCTCATTTTAGGACTGAAATAAATAATAATAAAAAAAATGAACTACAATATAAAATCAATGTTATAGCGCAAGTCTGTTCTGCATTATATGCATAAATATATTATTACAAAAACTATAACTATCTCCTCAACAAAATAGTCTATTCAAGATCATCGCTTTTGAATTCAATAAATAACGCACCTCGCTTTTAGCCTGTTAATTTTTTTTATAGAAAACTCCTAATTCGCGTTTCGTCAGACGAATATGTCTCTCATCTAACTGTTGCGACCCGAACAGGGCAGCGCAGCAATCAAAATGACAACGACGCGGTTCCAGGCGGGGAATGCTTTTTGCGCATCACTCCATGTACACGCGGAAAACCCGAAGTGAGCCAATGATCACCGAAGCAATCACAGTTATGTGCCTTGTGATTTGGCGCCTTCGGCGTTTATCGGATCAGTTCGTTCCATTCGTTCACTTCGGGTTTTCTGCGTGTACAAGGTGTGATGTGCAAATGGCACTAGCCGTTCAAGGCTAGCGTAAATAGTGCAGTCTTGCTAG